>NC_056733.1:1860325808-1860450808 GCF_019279795.1 Protopterus annectens
CCCAAACCATTGGCAGGTCTGTGACCAATGGCACTGTAACATAATAGCCTACTTATGATTGTTGGACATCCTACAGGTTATCACATTGATGTCAAACCCTACTGTGCAATCAATGTACTAGTGTATGGTGCAGCTATATTAATACAGTATTAATATTGATGTGCCCTTTGACACCCATTTATGTGTGCCATTGTCCAGACGTACTGCTGTATCAGGTTGAAAAGTACGATTGAGCATCAAGACTCTAACTACAGTGTACCATACTAACATATAATAGAAATGTATACCAGGTATCCCCTGAGCACATGTATGTATACTTATGTTCCGCTGGAAGGCACAAAACTAAATCACATGGGTTTCAAGCAATCAGGTATATAGGCTGTGCATGTTGCACATGTGTGTAATATCAGTGTCAGTGCATACAACAGACAGAAATGAGTACAGCTACTGGCTGTTGCAGTGCCCTGAGACTGATATGGGTACTAGAGTAGGCATGATATTCATCTATTAATCAGAGAAATGTCCACCTGTGTTATGACCCTCTGTCCATGCCTACCACTACCAGCTATATCCACACATATATACAGTGGTTATCAAAGTGTACACACTCCTGTTAAACTGCCAGATATGTGTGCTGTATGACAATCAGACCACAGAAGATCATTTCATAATGTTTCTCATCTTTATATGACCCCTAACCTGTACAATTCCATTGAAATACAATCAAAGGTGTTTCTAGGAAGGTGACCAACTATTGCCAAGTGAAGATGTGCCATGATGTTAGAGTCCAGACCAGGATGGATGAATACTATAACCATCTCAGGAGGTGCGTACACAACATATCAGTTTAAGGGTATGCACACTCATTCAACTTGCTTATTGTACTGAGTATTATTTTCATATGTTTTCACAGACCTGATTGTTATGTTTTCCATTGAATTGTACAGGCTATAGGTCACACTACAGGTGGGATTTGTCATGAAATGAGTTATTGTGTTGTCATGTTCCAATTGCCCAAATACCAGGCAGTGTATCAGGAGTGTGTACCCTTTATATCCACTGTAGCTATATGAACACGGCAGTACCTGATCTGCATATACAGCCTCCACCAAGGTAGAATAATCCCCTTTGATGGACAGCAGCAATACACAAGCCACATAATAGGCTGCTACACTGGCTATACGGGGACACATAGGTGCAGGAAGCAAGTCCACCTATATTTGCGCAAGCATGTAAGTTCACAGGTGACATCCTGTAAGGCTGACTATGGCTATGAATCGGACATATGCACACCATCAAGGACAACTGCAACCATGTCTCCACATGTTGTAAGCCTCAGATGAAGCAACACAATTCACCCTGTACTGGGGGTAAAGAACACCTCATACACACATGCCGTGGATACAGGCAACCTCCATCACACATGTTAAGTGGGAACATCGCCACCCTGTCCAGCCCAGTTGTACATGGAGATATGCACATCAACCACACTCCTCCCCTCAGCGATGGTGAGCATGTACATACTGCCTACTGATGGCAACAACAGCATATCTCCATCACAGTCTCTGCTTCCTACATGAACTCAGGCATGTGCTCAGAGCTCCATCACACACCACAGTCAAACACAGACCTGCCACCATACACACACCATCCACATGGAAGATGACTACTGTCAACCCTCTACACAGAAATGAATGGAGGATAGAGGATTATGCAATCAAGTGTCCAACATTGGGGGGAATAAGATAGCTCAAGGACTGGTGTGTAATGCAAGCTGCTATAGCCATGATAGCTTGGAGGGATCCGGTATAGTCTGGATTATTTGCAAGTAATATTCATTGTTGATGTGCATTTTGACAACCATATGAGGTCCTGCAATGTTTTCCTGTTTATGTCTTCCAGGTAACATGCAGAGTGCTTGCCGAACAGCATTCTCTGTTGAGGAAACAGACATCATCACCCAATATGTGATTGGGCATTATGCCCTGTCATGTGGACAGAGAGCATAAGATGTGTGGGAGAGGACTGCTCTGTGGAACAGTGTGGTCCAATGGTAAATGATGCTGGCATGTAGAGCAGAACTTATGAGCATGTGCAGCATCAGACCACTGACTTCAAATGCCATTTCCATCAATGGGCTGCTGCTGTAGCAAGGGACCAGCTAACCATAGGTGGGGGCCCAGCCATCCAGCCCTCTCTGACACCCACCAAGGAGCTCCTCACCACACTTGGGTCTCAAGCCGAATGCACAAGCCATGATGCTGAGGGGAGCATTGTGGAGGTGGGATGCACGCACACACTGGATGAGGAGCGTGCAGGTAAGGGCCCAGTGGGGATTAGTACACTAATGTATCAGACATACGTATATCTGTATTGTATCTACATGCATGTGTCAGGTCCAATTTCAGTTGTGGATGGAGTTTTCTAATGCACAGAGGTGTACATCTATGGTGAGGACAGGACATTGTGTATTATTGCGGTTAGTACTGTAGATGTGCAGACATGCTGCATCCATCCTATACCAAGCCCACATATGTGTCTGCTGAAAATAACTCCCTTTCCTAACCATCAGTAATAGTCATATTGCTTTACGTAATAGCTATATTGCGTGTTGTGCATGTTCACTTGTGCTGGGGTTAATTGTATTGCATCACAGTGGTCATCAATGGGGCCTATCTGACATGAATTCAACATTCCTGTAGCATACCTCATAACTTGTCAGTGCCAAGATGTCTGGACAGAGGCCAGCAAATTGTGCTGGACAAATGGCCTAAGGTAAGGTCATGCTTGACACATTACTGTTATACAGTGGATATAAATTGTGTGCACACCCCTCTTAAGATGCAAAGTGTTCCTGTTACATACTACTTAGGACCACAATATGACAGTCCACACCTCTCCCAGCCTTTAATTTGACCCATAACAGGTACAGTTCACTTGTAAAAACAAGCATCTGTACTCATGTATTGCACCAACAAGGCAGGCCACCTGTGAGGGTGGCAGACGTCCTATTAGCATGATGTTTCAGTTAGGTATGATACCTCATGCTGCCATATGTGGCCTATTTGGCTATAATATCACATACATGTGCATTGTTAAGGCACACAGACCACTTCCAAGCATGTATAAGTTTCAAACATATGGCTATTCCAGACACATCTGTACAGAAGACTGCACAATTATTTAACCTGCTGCATGTGAGGTAGATGCTGTTGCCACACTATATAAAGTAATGGCAGTGGGAGGTGGTCACCAGCTGTGTATGGTATGCACATCAAAATGGTATAAGCCACACATGATATGATCCTCACACACAAACAGTTGCCAGCATTAGGACTAGAACACCTGCCTAGCTAGGTATTCCTACTATAGTGCTACTCAGTTATCAGATACACCACACAGCTTATACATGCCCACCTCTTCCAAAAGTGCTTCTAAGGTAGATGACATCAATAGGTCTACTAAATTGGAGTGAAGTGAAGTGTAATGGGTAGTATACAGGTAAGAAATGGTATGAGCCAATCGGTACATGATTCATACACACATACACACTTTCTGGTATTGGGATTTGAAGTCCTGCCTATCTAGGTATTTCTACTATAGTGCTACACAACTATCAGATGCACCACAGAGATTATACATTTCCACCTCTTCCAAAGGTACTTCTAAGGTGGATGACATCAACAAGTTTACTAAATTGGAGTGAAGGGAAGTTAAAGGGTAGTACACAGGTCAAAAATGGTATGAGCCAGACAGTACATGATTCATACACACATACATATGCAAACACACACTTGTCAGTACTGGGAGTAAAACTCCTGCCTATCTAGGTATGTCTACTATAGTGTTACACAATTACCACATGCGCTATAGAGCTTACTAAACTTTGACATGGCCAAAGCTTCTGATAACTGCACAGCTGTGGTAAAGTATTACAGGTGGCAGACAGTCTGCCTTCTGTACAACCCATACATCATGCTAATTCTTTCTGTCTTGCACTTCAACTAGCATTATGGCTTGGCACTTCACCAGGTTATTGTATCAGGAAGTGTGGCACACCTGTGAGCCGTCAGCAATACTTGTTCATCACAGATGTTGTCCCCAGTACTTACTAGTTATGCCCACCCCTCCTGGCATGTTTGAAGGGCAGTTATCTGTGCTTTCACACATTAATCTGGTGCACTTGTCCATTATGGGGCACTGCTGCAACTGCCGCATGTACACAGACAACCCTCCCCTCTAAACTCCAAACACTCAGACTTGTGAGGGTTACCCATATATCACCCAATGTGGACATATGCACTCCCCAGCAAAGACTGGACTAACAGGTCAAGAGGATAAGATCAACACCTGCACCACTTCATGTGAAACAGGTAGCTAACCATGACACCTACTTTGACAGCCATGACATACAGTGAAAAGCCATACACCTACCTTCCCAGAGGCACTCACTGGACATCTTCCCAAACAGCACATACCAGCAAGGCAGACACCCCCTCAGATACCGCGACATAGCATATGCCAAGGGACACATATTTAACCTACACAGTGTGCCCCCAACCTAAGGCCCTCAGGCTAACCATCTTGCACAGTACAGTCATCATGGTTAACTCAATACTGAGTCACACACATCCCAATCACTAAGTTGAATATGAAGCAGGTAACAGCCAAATATCAGTCACATGCCAGCATCTAACACATGACACAGCCAGACATGTCATTTCACAACAACTACGGTATCACTCCGTATCCATGTGGGTGTGAATGACTTGGGACACACCTCCTTGGACTACATGATAGGAGACATGGTTGAACTTTCTGATTATGTGGTCCAGGCAAGTATGACAGTAGCCCTGGGCAGTGTACCACTGTCACCTAGAATGATGCTGTGGTACTATCAACAGATGGTTGACTGCAACATTGGCTTATGTGTTACATATCATTCTAAAGGGATCCAGAACCTCTCTACTTGGGATGGCATGATTGTCAGAACCCAATGACTTGCCATAGATGTCCTACATTTATCACCACTGGGTTGCCAGGTACTGGCTAAGTGTCTTGCCACCCCTATGGTGCTTTATTAGGCAGTGTTCCTATTGTTATTACCACCATAACAGCTACACATGTATGCAATCTGAGGGTCATGCTGCTCAACAGTGGACATCTAACTGTCAGGATGCAGTCACTCATAGCAGTTGGAGTGGAGGACACATGTCTGCTGTAACGGAGAGGTGGTTCACAGCAGCAGACACCAGACCTGCAGTATCAGGCTATGACACATTCCACAGCTGTCAGCCCCCAAACATGGACCACACCACACCTCCACAGGTGGTATTGTCTCCATATTCATTATGGATAGGAACACCTCCAGTCTAGTATCCCATCATAATGCATTGGAGATACTTCCGGTATAACTGCCTTGGGGTAATAGTGCAATCCAGACCATAGCCTGCTATGGGTCCACATTTATATCCCTAGACTGTCAATGCACATTCCTCAACACCCTGCCATCTATGATGGTCCAACACAACACTGATATAGTACAAGTCATCAACTACCCCTCCATCACCTGGGGCATGTAGCCAAGCACCTGTACAGTGGCGCAACACTTCTGGGATTCATCATTTCCATTGCCCTAGACCAGCTCATACTGACCCATGTTAGAGGATGTAACAACCTTGACCTGTGTTGTCCACTTAAATATGGGACCGTTGCTCATCCCCATATGTCAATCCCTGCATGGTGAGATTCACACAGGCTGTAATCAACATGGAACTCAACACACCCCCCACAAAGGTAACCACCTGGCAAAACCTCTCCAAAGCTGACTTTCCAGTCATGAAAATAGGGGTTGATGTCTTCACTTCACCCATGGCGATGGGATGTAGCTCCATGACTGTGGAATCATACACATAGGCACTGTACGAACAGGTACATGAATGCATGGTACTAGCCAGAGCCAACAGAACCCAGACACTGTCCTCCAAATACTGGAAGACAATGTGATGGTTCCCTGCCATTACTAAAGTGTACATCAGAAGGAGGACACTGTTGCAGGGAAAGGTGATGTCCCATGACTGTTGAACTCCCTTATTAGCCTCAAACACAACTTTGGATCCCTCATGGAATCCCTGACAGGCATCTATGGCAGCAGAGATGCAGCAGACACTGATGAAAGTCACAGCAGCTTTTGATAGTTACAGCAACAACCTACACAGCATTAAACACAAGTGCTGTGAGTTACTGAAAAAAGCTAATACCTATCCTGAGACAACAGATATTGGCCACAGTCTTGGCAACACCTTCAGTGCCAGCTTTACCCCTCTCTCCCCCCACAAGTGAAGTGCTAAGTGAATGTGTTCTCACATGCTGTATCCCATTTCCATTTTAGGTGTCGGTGTGTCACCAGAATGTGGCCCTGCAGCAAGGCCACAGGGTATGGCAGTGTGGTGACACATCCACCATGTCATAGGCAGGGTATAGTATGTGCACGGTAATCCCTGGTCTGTAACACAGTGATTGCATATGCCTCACAGATTATAGGGCTGAGAGTTGTACATAGGTACATGTTTATGTACATCTGTTGTAGGATGGAGAATGGTACATGTTCTGGTTTGGACACACCTCTGATTGCTAATAACCACAGCCACAGAGGATATTCATCAACCAAACACACTGGGATTACTATTCAAACAAACACACGCATACGCACACGCACACGCACACAAACACACACACACACACACACACACACACACACACACACACACACACACACACACACACACACACAAACACATTTGCCAGTACTGAGATCCATAGGTTCATTGCTTCATAGGTGTGCAGTAGGTGAATGGGGCTCTGCAAGGCTAGCCCAAGGGAATACCCTGGCATCAGGCCACATGACAATAGTCTCCAGTGTGGCTCAGGAGTATAGTCACTGGAGTGGTCCCCAGGGGTTGGTATCGTATTCCCCATCCACTCATCCAGGTTTCTATTGTGGGTGGCCAGTGATGTGCACTGCTTCCCATGTATTTGATCTAGATTGCATAACATGGATAGTGTCTGGGTTCTGCACATGTCCCACATGCATGTTCTTTGACATGTGGAATTGTTCTTGAGGTCTCTGGGGCATGTTGTGTGGACAGATTGGTATCTTCTGATGTAGCATTCCTGACCTCATTTGATGAGACCTGGCAATGTAACTGAGGTAGTGATTGCACCTACATTGACAGGATGATACGGGTATTCAGCAGAGATAGTGATGTCTGAACATACAGAGCATGTGTATAAGGCATGGTATTCCCTTTGTGGGGTACATTTGCAGAGTCTACAGTTGTTGCAGGTGTCCAGTGAGGAACATGGCAAAAGGGTCACTGTACACATTGATTGAGCTACTGAGGGGATGGAACAGGGTGCCATGTCCTTTTACTTGCTGGATAACACACATTCAGTCAGGAGATGTAACACATCAAAGTACTTTCTGATGTCAGTGGCACTGTTGTGGTCAACAGGCATGTAGTTCACTGCAATCACACTGTGGGTACTGTGCGTGAGGCAATATGCAAGGGAACTACCGATATAGTGGTTGTTGCCTAGCCAAGTATGTTTGTGTATGATATGTGGATGGAGAGTGGTCTCTGAGTAATAGAAGGATTGCCTATATTCTTCACTAATCCATACTGTCATGTAATCATTGCACATGGCACTAGACATTTAGGGACGTGGACTGTCTACACCAACCTCTACAGTGTTTGACAATTGTTGGCCTTGTAACGTGGAGATTGTGACATATACTAGGTCCTCAACATAATAATTTAGCAAACCCCACCCCCAATGGATCCTGTTATTACACAATCATACCACCCCCCACACACACACACACAGGATACTGATGACAGGCACACACACTTGCCAGTACTGAGTTTCAAACCACTACCTAACTGTGCATTGCTACTACTGTGTACCGCATTTATCACACATGCCATGGAGCTTAAAGGATGGACATTGTCCCAACGTACTTCTAAGGTAAGGAACATCACCAGCCCTTGTAAATACTGGCATTGGGTGATGTAGTGGGTAAGAGATTCCAAAAAATATTTGACCCTACACACACATTTAAATTTGCCAAGGGTGAGGTTCAAACCTCTATCTAACTATCTTTTCAGGTCATTATGGTTACACATTTACCACATGTACCACTAACCTTACATGGTTTAGGGTTGCCAACAGGTACTTCTAAGGTGAATGATATCTGCAGGACTGCTAAAGTCAGGCATTGAGATGTGTACTGTATGTAAATGGGGCCAAAATCTTTGAGGTACGGACATATATATGTACACACACAAACACTTGTCAAGGATGAGATTCAAACCCATACCTATGTAGTTATTGCTATTACATTGTTCTGCATTTATTGCACTCGTCATGGAGCTTACATGTTGGAGAGCTGTGCAAAGGTATCTTTGAAGGTGAGTGACATCAGCAGCAGTGCTAAAAGAGGAGTAAGGGAAGTGTTGTAAGTGTGAATGATCACAAAATCATGTCTCTACAAAGATGCACACACTCTCGCACACCAACACAGTTGCCAAGATCAGGAATGGGACTCCTACCTAACTAGTTTGCTACACTACAGTATTACACAGTGATCACAAGTGCCACAGAGCTTATATGTTGCAGAGCTGTCCAAAGGTATCTTTGAAGGTGAGTGACATCAGCAGCAGTGCTAAAGGAGAGGTAAGGGAAGCATTGTAAGTGTGAATGACCACAAAATCAGGTTTCTACAATGATACACACACTCTCTCACACAAACACTTACACAGTTGCCAGGATCAGGATTGGAACTCCTACCTCATTAGTTTGCTACCCTACAGTATTATGCAGTTATCGCAAGTGCCCTGGAGCTTTTATGTTGGAAAGCTGTCCAAAGGTATCTTTGAAGGTGAAAGACATCAGCAGTAGTGCTAAAGGAGGGGTAAGGGAAGTGTTGTAAGTGTAAATGACCACAAAATCAGGTCTCTACAAGGATACACACACTCTCTCACACAAACACCCACATTACACAGCTGCCAGCATCAGGATTGCAACTCCTACCTAACTAGTTTGCTATACTATAGTATGATTCAGTTATTGCAAGTGGCACGGAGCTTATATGTTGGAGAGCTATCCATAGGTATTTTTGAAGGTGAGTGACATCAGCAGCAGTGCTAAAGGAAGGGTAAGGGAAGTGTTGTAAGTGTGAATGAACAGAAAATCAGGTTTCTGGAAGGATACACACACTATCTCACACAAACACTCACATTTACACAGTTGCCAGAATCAGGATTGGAACTCCTACCTAACTAGTTTGCAACACTATAGTATTATGCAGCTATCACAAGCACCACAGAGCTTATATAGGTTCATAGGTTGGTACTAGGCTATTGGCCCTAGGGCCTATATAAGCCTAGCCATAACAATTCCCTGGCTATTTCTTTCCACATTATTTACTTCCCTGGACCCCTGTCTAGCAGGTCCTCTGACGTGATCCCCGGGGTGAATTTCCTTTCTCCCATCCAATCGTCAAGGTTCCTTTTGAAGAGGTCCAAAGAGGCACTCTGCTTGACACGGATGTGCAGTCTATTCCAGAGTCTGTGGAGTCTCTGGGTCATAAACCTATCCCTCCAGCATGTTTTGTTTGTTGTGATGACAAGGTTTAGATCCCTGGAACATGTGGTTCTGAGGGATTGGGATTTCTTTAAGTGTATCATGTCCAACAGCTCTGAGTTTGACATGGCCTTGTTTGCTAAGCAGAGATTGCCTCTGAGTAGACGATATGCCACAGAATATAGCTGGAGTTTTTTAAGGCAGTCAGCATAGGGCATCTGCTTTAGGCCTGTGATTCTTTTAGTGAGGTATTTCTGTGGCCTTTCCAGTTGTTGCAGATGTCTTGAGTGGTACATACCAAATGGGGTGTTGTATTCTATAATGGGTCTAATGAGGGATGAGTACAGTGGGACAATGACCTCCTTTTTTCTGAGTGAAAAGCCCTTAGTGATGAGGTGTGCCACATAGAAGGATTTCCTGACTGTTGTGGTGATGTGGTTTTTGAAGGTGAGACTACTGTCCACCTGTGTCCCTAAGTCTCTTATCACACTTTCGGTGTTTAGTGTACCGCCACCTATGTGGTAATTTGTGGGTACATGTTTTTTCCCAAAGAGGATAAGTATACATTTTTTGGCATTGAGCTTGAGCCCATGGCTCTGGCACCAAGCATCTGTTTCTGTAAGGCCCTTTTGTAGAGTATCCACATCATTTGGGGATTAAATAATGGCTCCCAGTTTGCAGTCATCTGCGAACTTTGTTAGCCAGAGTCCCTTAGTGTTGGCCTGTACTTCAGAGAAGTAGATGCCAAACAAGAGCGGTCCCAGAACTGAACCCTGAGGCACTCCACTTGTCACTTGTCTGGAGCTGGATTTGGAGTCGGCTACTTTTACAGCATGGGTTCTGTCAGTAAGCCAGTTGGCAACCCATCAAGTGATGTAGGGATTAATGCCCAGCTTAGTAAGTCTATCTATGATTCCAGAGTGGGGGGTGGTGTCAAAGGCCTTGGCAAGGTCCAGATAGGCTGTGTAGACCACCTTTTCCTTGTCCATGGCTCTGGAGACTGATTCAAATAAGTCAATCAGGTGCAGGAGACAAGATCGGCCCTTCATGAACCCAAACTGGGTGGGGTCCAATGTTTGAAGGTTGACAATGTCTTTGTTTATAAGTTCCATGATAATACGTTCCATGGCCTTGCAGATCAGGCTCGTCTGACTGATGGGGCAGTAGCTCTCAGGCTCCAAGGTGGATCCCCCCTTCTGGATTGGGATAACTGTAGCTGTGCGCCACTCAGTGGGCACGAAGCCTGAGGTGAGGCTATGATTAAACATGACTATTAGGAGAGGTGCCAGTTCATTTTGTTGTTGTTGTTGTTGTGTTTTTCGGCTTGTCCTGGTTAGGGGTTGCCACAGTGGAACTCCGGTCCGCTAATGATTGGCAGTAGATTTTTTTTTTACGTGCCGAGTTGCTGGCCCTGACGCACAACCTTCAATGAAGGTATGCCCATTCACGCATGTCTCCTCACAGAAGACACTCTAGCTGAGAATCGAACAGGACGTCTTACTGTGAGGCAACAACACTACCGCAGCACCACCACCGCTTATTTATGCCAGTTCATTTTGTAGTTCATGTAATACACAGCCCAGGATGTCATCTGGTCCCATGGATGCTTTTCTCATCTTCACACAATGGCCATATCCTGCTGGGGCCATACCTCTCAGCTGTACAGATACACCCAGTTTATCCAGAGGAAAGACTCATATATCTGGTACCTTCGCATTGTGGGTTACAAGTGGTTTTGTGGCTTTTCATTCATGGGTTTGCTGTCAGAAGTAGTATGGGTGGACATTATAGTTTCAGACTTCACACACTCCATGACATCCATGCTTTTACACCCCCCTCTGTTATTCTCTCCTCCACCTAGCATTATGTAAGTAATATCTCAGAGGTTTCCCTATAGTTGGCCCTTTATCCCAGTAGTATTCATGGCCTGATCCAAAGTCCTTATAGTAGGACATGGGGGGGCATGCTACTGGCATTTGTCAACATGGCCTTGCATTTGTTTTCTGTTTACTGTGTTAGGTTGATAGTTGGAACCCCCTGACATTCCATACATTGGCACTATGGGTGAGGCATGGGCCTTTTCCAGAGGATTGTAGGCCATTTGAGAGTGCTGCAGGCCATCTGTTACTGTATTTCTACATGGGATTGTGGGGGGTTGGGTGCACAACTGCAGACTTTGACATTTGAAAAAACTGTACTGGTATTTTGGTTACTCTGTTGGCTTACATTTCATATTGTATTGTGACCTATCATGCAGACAGGAGGCATATCAGTAGAGTACACATGTTAGATCTTAATGGCATATATTTCAGTTTCAGACTTCTTACCCTTCAGAACTCGAATGCAACTGCCAGACCTGTTGCAGTATGTCTGTGTAAATCTGGTGGGGGACTGTTCACCATTGCCATCATTTGGAGACCTTAACCTAGCCTTTCTACATGGTCATCTACACCTGTCCTGCTGGGTGAGGCTGGTGGTGAATGTGCGACCCTCATTGACATCCATGTGTGTGATCTATTGACACCGACTTTGGGCTCTTTGGGCCATCACATGTACTGCAGTGGGGGTTGTCACCGTATGTAGTGCTGCCTAGTATGTTGACACCAGTATTTGCTATGAATTTCCTGATTTCCCATATAGCTGTCTGCTGCTATCCCATTCAGCCACCCAATTCCCTTCCATGCTTGCATCCATATCATACATACAAGTATGAGAACATACTACTCAATTCAGTAATTAATAGGAAGAGTGACTCGCCTTCTTGCTGGGCCAGTATTGAGGACAGTGCTGAAGGGCTAACTATGTTGGATGCACATAGAACACTCCCTGTACATGGTAAACCTCAGGTAATATCATGTTTGGTATACCTTTTACTGTATGTGTGAATCAGAGAGAGGTATCAGTCCCTGGGTCCCTACAGTGTCAGTGTGTGTGCTATGCATTGCCTCTTTGCCAAGGCCTAAGCATACTGTGCATGCCTCCTTCTGCCTACAGGGGCAGGCTCAGTATGTTCCTCCTCTGAGTCCCTCTGTGTCTGTGCTGGCCATAGCAATGGTGGAGGGCTGTGTGGCCCTGCCCCATGCTGTTCCTGCTGCAGCTGTTTCTGCAGGATCATATTGTGTAGCATGGCACATACTATAAACATTTGTGTACATGTAGCTGGAGAGTACTGCAAGGCTCCGCCAGATATGTCAAGGCGGGGGAACCGTGACTCGAGCATCCCAAACACGTGCTCTACAATGATCCTGGTTTGTGCGTGTGCCTCATTATGGTGTTCTTGTTCGGGTGTGTGTGCATTTCTGATGAGTGTCATCAACCACGGCTCCAGTGCATAGTCAGCATCCCCATATGGAATGTCCCCCCTGGCAAACACCTGATACAGCTGTGAGAAATACCAGATGTGGGAGTTGTGATAGCTTCCAGGGCTGCCAGCACACACATTCATGATAATGCCCTGGGCATCACACATGACCTGGCAGTTGATGGAGGGGAAGCCCTTGCAGTTTATGTAGACCTTGCCCCACTCACCAGGTGGTCCTTTGATGTGGATGTGCATGAAGTCTATAGTACCAGCTATCTCAGGATATTCTGCAATAAGGTGAAAGAGATGCATATGTGTGGTTAGCGCCTCACTAGCAGTGGGGAAATATATGTGCTCATTGGCTTGTTGTGTCATGGCATCCAGGAAATGGTGAAGTGCCATGAATGCTGATGCCTGTGAGACCCCCATGATAGACACAGTTGGTCTTTGGAAGGTACCTGTGGTTAGTATTCTTAAGCCTAGACATACCTTGGTATCCAGTGGGATGGGTTCCCCTCTATTAGTTCTGTGTGTAAGGCGTGGCTGGCAGAGCTCAACAATTTTCTGTAGAATGTCCCTGTCCACTCTGTAGCACTCTACTATCTCCGGTGCATGTAGGCCCTGGTAGGTTACCCTGGGTCTGTACAATCTTCTCCTCCTCCTGACTGTGGGTCAGTTGTCAGCATTCTCCTCCTCACCACCCTCAGTGTCTAGCCCATATTGGTGGAGTAAAGCAGCAGCAGCCTCTAACAGTTTTAGTTAGTTTTGTCAGTTAAAAATTCCCCATCTGTGCACACTGGTAGTCTAGAGTTTGTGGGGAAAAAAACAGTCTGTAGGGTGTTTGCATAGTTTATATTAGTGTGCTGGGCTGCTGCATGTGTAATTGGCTGATTCTGATACATTCCACCTGCAAGCTATGCTAGTTCTCCTTGATTGCCTTCATACTGCTGTTTCCCCTTCCTAGTTTCTCCCCATTTAAGCCCCAAGACATGCCATGCCTGCCCAGTGCTCAAATGTAAACAGTGCTGCCATTTCCTCTTTTTTTTTCTTTAAAACCCAGTGCATGGCATGCATACCCATTTAGGGTATGTACACACTGCTCAGGCACATCTAACATACCCCCTTCCTTAGCTGTGTTTAGCTAAGGGCAAACATGGGCCACATAGCTCCAATGAGCTTACAGCAAGCACAACACACCCCCTTATGAAGTCATTCAGCTCTTACACTTGCACTGTTGTACTGGTGTGCCTACATGGTTAGGTACAAGCTGAAATTTTGAGGAAATCTGTGATTCAGTATAACTCCCTTCATTTTCATACCCCAGTGTGCAAGTCCTTAGTTACTGCACTTAGACGGACCCTTTCCCCTTGACAACCAGTGCTCCCTGGTATTGTTTACTTTCTGCATGCCATTGACTATAATGGCAAATTGCAGAATTATCTTAAAATTGACTTTTCTCATTTTTTTTTTTTGTTACGATCTCATTTTCTCACTGGTGCCCTAAGCTTAAACAGCTGTGATTGGCCAAAAAAAAGTTTAATTTTATTAAAAAATAAACTATTAATGCCAATGGCCTTATATTTGGCCATTGGCATGTGTGTTTAACTGTAATGCATGCTTTTCACGCGCTGTCCTGTCTCAGTTTGTTCAGATGCAGAAATGCATTCAGTTACTAACTGAATACATTTCTGCTCTGACACTGTTCCTGCATGGAGTCTGGCCATCTTCGTGGATCGCAAAATCACCGCATTTATATATTTTTTACAAGCAAATGAGGTGATTTGCATCCCGCACTTCTTTCCATGCAGGAACAGTGTAGGGCCACTCATGCACATGAAAACGGCATTTTCCTGGATCGCTAGGCAGCCATTTTCCATGCAGCAGCTTCTACACTGTTCCTGCACAGAAATCAGACATTTGTGAATCCCGGGGAATGTTTTTAAAACCACATTGCAGATGCATGATTCTAATCTGTAAGGAGCTGTTCACCCTTACTGGTTTCTTATTCAGTGAGGTTGATAAAGTATTACTATTAATAACTGTGACATTCAAAAAAATGAAGATGATCACCATTAGCTTTAAATGAAAATTTCCAAAATGTACTACAATTCAAATGTTAATAAAATTCTCAAGCTCTTGTGTATTCTCTGCCAAATCATAAGGATACCATTCATTTCCCAAACAAAAATAGGTGAAACACTGTCAGTCATATTCTGTATTGGGGCCAATAGCACTTCTGCAGTTTTGAGAGAAACTAAGATGCATTTCTTCACAGCTGTAACTCACACAGTTTGTACTGCGACTGTATATTTGCCATTGTGACCCATGGGCATACAAAACACATGAGCTGCCAAAGACAGAGCCATGTGTTTATAGGGTTTCCTGCTCCAAGTAATGTAAAATATGTACAATAAGATAGACAATGGTGGATTGGACCATGTGAGGGGAGTATGTCATAATTCCAGGACTTCATGCAGGTGATAGAAATCAACTGGTTTAAGAAATACTCCTAAAACATAGAGCTAATGTAATATGAACACCTTTACACGAGAGATAACTGATGCTGGTATATCTTTATCATTTTTTTGTAAGTAGGAATGGGATCATTTGGGGATTTATCACATTGTATAAATGTATCTTACAGATTGCAAGTTGAAATGTTTGGTGTTATTTTTTACATAACTGGAAATGTGTTATTTCAATGAAACAAAAAAGGAGTTATAAAAGAAAAAGTGTGTTTATTTAGTTATTTATTTGCATTTGTTTATTGGGAATGAACAAGTGTGGGAAAAACAAGTTTTCAGTGGAAGGCTTGAGAATATAATTTAGTGTATTTTAAGTGGATACATTCAAAATTAATATTTTTGCAAATGTTTTGTTGGCTAGTGGCATTAAATGTGGCAGCCAAAAATCCACAATTACACACAATAGGTGCCAAAGTATCCAAATTGTTCAAAAACCACTTCTTAGACCATCAATAGGACACATAGGAACTTGCAGTAAACCTAATTTAATAACTCTGTACAAAAAGACAATCCCCCATATTTACTAATCTGCCATGCAGGACTAAACTAGTCCTACACGTAACCGGCAATTTAAGAGGAGGATGGCAGCACGCCATGCATATTAATGAAGGCACACTGCCTGAGCTCCAAATCCTACATGGAGCGTGGACGAGTGCAGGGGGTGTGTCTGAGAGCAGAGCTCTAAGAATAAACACGCCCCTGCAAAGTAGAACAGAAGAAAGTGTAAATAAATGAGCGAGACCACGCATAGGTGTCCGCATATCCCCACCAACAGTCCCCATGTTTTCAACTGCAACAGTACATTGAAATAAAATGAAGAAACCCTTGTATTTATTGTTTCTAAGACCCCCAAGTACAGCTAACCATAGGTGCGTGGGTTTGCCCATCGCTAAGCTACGGTTAAAGCAGCTGAAAAGGCTGAAGAGGATAATAAGGAATGTATATACAAATGAAGCAGCACAGCAATAGTGTAGTGGTTAGAGCATCTACCTAACGAACAGGCATTCCTGATTCAAGTCCCACTGTAGCACATATAATTTTCCATGTGAAAACTGTATATGAACATATTATAACATCTTTTTGCCGTATAACCTCCATAATAACATTTAAATGTGAACTGGAGTACTGCATGAAATGCACATGTGAAGTGTCAGTTTCATAACGAATAAGTCACTAGTAAGCAGGCTTAAGCACAAATAAGCAGTAGTAAGTGTGTCTAAGTGCGTTTGCGGGGGGGGGGGTAATCATTGCTTACACAGATTAAGCAAAGTTAAAGCTACCTGAGTGTAAGAAACTGTAATCAGAGGTTAGCAGTGCTTACTGTCACGCAAACCCATGCATACTCGCTTACAACTGCTTTAAAGTGCCTTAATCACTCTGGATCCAATGGCTCATGTTCTGCCTAGCAACAAAAGGAACTGCCTCTGCAAGGCTCAAACTCAGGACCCTGTACACTATAGTCACAGTAGTTAACCACTAAGCCATCATAGCAATATACATAGATGCGGTATCAGCAAACAAATTCTCACCACAGGAAAATCAAACCAAACGTGAACTGAATCTATGTACAGTGCGATGTTGGATAACCTGCCACAGATAGTAAATATGTGAACTGGAGTACTGCAGTAAGCATAGAATTGAGGTGTTATTGTAATAAAGTGTAGAAGCCCCCAGGTCCCCATACAGTGTACGTACACAGGAATCACGGATACTAGACACATTTATAACCTGTAATGAAGAATAAATCATTGCCAAATGGCAAATATAGTGCTAATTAACTATTAAGCAATGCTAACCGCAGCACAGCTCAAGTTAGTAAGTGTAAGCAATGTATAAGGGAGCCAATTCAATCTGCCTAGTGGTATACCTCTTTAAGCTGTGCCAATCTCAGGTAAGCAGGTCTGCCCATAGCTTAGCCTTTTCAAAACTGGCCAATCACATGGAAGTGTGGGAAAATGGCCGTATGTAAACCCCACAGGTGGGAATACTACCCATAACTGGTTGTAGCTTCCTACTACAGGCAGTGAGGCAGAATGGCTGGTGTGGGTGAAGGCACTCGATTAAGAGCACAGCGCTGGGGCATCCAGGAGTAAAAAATCATGGTATGGCTCCTGATAAAACACCACAATCAGAGACTACTGCAGGGCCAGTACCAGGGCTCGCAGTATAAAATGGAGGCCTGGGACAGTTTCGCCCGTGACCTTACCAGTGCCACAGGTATCCCCCAGACTGGTGAGCAAAGGAAGGGGGATGTACTGGAACAGTGGATCCAGGAGTCTTGGCAGATGCCCAGTGCCCCAGGACTGAGTAAGTACTCATTCTACTAAGTAGTAAATAATTGCCTAGCTTGTGTATACTATGGATAGTTATGGTTAAATATCACTGCATTTCTCTGACAGCTACAGATGAGTGGGCAGCGAACCAGCAAGCCCATGATGCTAGGCTGCAAAGGCTGCATGGCGAGGCAGGTTAGTAATCAGTCTGCATGTACTGTCATAACAAATAAATATAAGAGCCTTAGAAAGTTTTGTACCAGTAGAAATAAATGTGTAATAGTCTGTGAATAAAGGTATAACCCCTGGAGTGCTTCTGTTTACTCTTCTCTCATATGTTGGCGATCTGTTCCATACTATAAGTAGTATTGTTGTATCTTAAGCAGTGTCACCCACACCATGATATGCAGATAAAATGGGCATGAAGTCCTGGATAACAATGTTGGAAGTGCCAAGAGGTCAGTTATATTGTATAAGTTAGGAAGACTTAGATAGAAAACATCAATTCCCTGATAGCAAAGTGTACTGTGATGTTAGCTATAATATTTTGTCACACACAGCAGGGGGTTGAATCCTGGGAGTGCTACTAAGTTGTATGCATAATCATACCCCACAACTGTACAGATTTTGATATAATGTTCAGATAGAAAGCTGTATGCGTACTTACACCCAACAACAGTACATAATTTGCTAGAATGTTCAGATTGTAAATTGTATGCATATTCATACCCCACAACTGTTCCAATATGTCCAGCATGTCCAGATAAATGGCCCATATCACCAGTTTGGTACCCTGTTCCCCTGAAAATCCAGTGTGATGTTTCAAGAAATGTAGGAAGCTGTCAATGACATATAACTGATATTCAAACGTGCACATAGTCAGAGAATGTATATGGAAACAAACCTGTCATTCTAGAACCTCACCCAAAGTATATGACAGCAATTCTCAACATATGTTGCATTAACACCTGCAGCCTGCCACGCCTGTATGTAAGACACTGGTCACATATATAATAATTTATAAACATACCAGTGTACAGTATAAGACCATTGTGTAGTGTAATAATACATGTAAGGGAAAGACCATTACAGTGACTAAGAATGTTGTGAAAACTACAAGGATATATTAGTTGTTAATTGAACTCTCTCTCTCTCACCCCTACCATATGTGCATAATAACCCAATGACACTCCTCAACTGGTATGTGTACACTCCAAACTTTTGTTGGGACATATGTCCTAATGGTTGTTAAATATTCACATTTGTTTCTATGCATGTACCATGTGAAAATACACCCATATTGGTGGCCTGTTGCCATCAATGAAACCTGCATGCTCCTGTAATGGCCACTGTTGTTCCATATATGCATGTGTTCTGCTTGTTCTGCAACTGTGTTAAATCTGGTGTGTTGGTTAATGGGAATACCTATGCATGCTGTTATAACTAATCCTGAATGTTGTTGACTGTTACTAAACCATATCTGTCATAAACCTGTGACAACACAGCTTGTATATGAAGGCCGGTCCCAGCAGACCCACCTGTCCCACTTCAGCTGGCAATGGCACTGGGCACCAGCACATCTGGGGCTCAGCCTGGAACCTCCTCCTCCATGGGCCCTGTGCCACCTTCAGGCGGAACCGCTGCAGGGGATGGAGCTCACCTTCCCCGGAGCGGACGTGCAGGGGAACCTGTCACCTGTCAAGAGGTGCAGGCCGTGGTGCTTAAGGAGCTCAGTCTGGAGCATCGAGAACAGCTACACCAGCTTGAGGGCCGAGTGGTGCTATTAGAGGGTGAGCCTGCCCCTCCTACACAGCCCCCAGCACAGCCACCTTCGAGGCCGTGAAGGTGCAGTGGTGACTGTCCACTGGTGGGGACCTCATTCCCACTGTTTCCAGCTGGGGGCTCATGGGCTTGCAACTTCCAAACACCCCTCCCCATCCAAGGTATGTACCCCCCACATGTGTCATATACCAGCTCTGTATGCGTCTTGTGTGTCTTGTCTGTTAACCAACTCAACCTTCCTACCCAAATATACCTATAACCCCTCCCCAACATCCCACTCTCACCTGAAAAAAAAAAGGGCAATATGTTCCCACAAAAAAGTCTCGCCCCGTACATAGATGTCCATTTCGCACACATGTCCACTGGACACATGTAATCTGGTCTAATTGGCATCATAATGAATATATGTTGTCCTCACCCCTCTCCCAGGGGTTTGAGGATCCAAATGTACCTGCAAATATAGTGTATACGCACAGCTGTTGCTGTAGAAGAAATGGGCAGCTATGGACCTTTCCTATACGCTTTCTGCACATGCCTAGCTATTTTCCCTAGTGTCTTTCCGTCTTTGTGCCCCATTTTTCAAAACTGTCCTATCAACCCCTTTTTCTTTTCTTTTAAAGTAATTAGCACAGGGGTAAGTGGCAGTAAGCACTGTTAAGCTGCGGTAAGTGGGTTTGCGCGGGGGTAAGCTATGCCTACACAGGTTGAGAGATTTGAAAAAACATTAGCAGAGGTTGGCAGTGCTTACCGTCATGCAAACCCATACAAACCCGCTTACAACTGCTTAAAAGTGCCTTAATCACTCTGTAGCCAACATCCCTTGTTCTGCCCAGCAACAAAATAAACTGCCTCTCCAAGGCTCAAACCCTGGACCCTGCACTCCATAGGCAAAGGGATTTACCACTAAGCCATAGCAGATATATATACCCTGAAGTTTTCACAAACATATCATGCATCACAATCAGTCAACAGTGCAGGGAATGTATTATTATCACACCACATAACCTGTTAATGCAAGAAGTCTGGACAAAGTATGCCACACTGTAGGAACAAATAGGGATATATGTCAACTAATGCTCTGATACACTTAAAATGTTGCTAGTTACACAGTTATATGTATTAGAACACATATGTAGAAGGAGATGGTCTGAAACACAAAAGTGTTGCCACTAGTTACTGACTTTAATGCTGCAATCATCCATGAAAATTGCCAAGTGAATGAGGAACAGGCCAAAATATGAGCCGAACATGCATGGACATATGGATAGATATATATCTGTAAATGTAGACAGATAGCTATATGTAGATATGTATATTAATGTATGACTCACTAATAATCATATAACATCAATTGTATATAGATACATACATATGTTCATATATATATATATATATATATATATATATATATATATACATACATACATACAGATGTAGATATCTATAACCATATGAGATATATATAGGTACATACACATATACACACACAAAAGGTATCAGTAGCCATACATATGTAGAAGTAGTGTGGAAGTACTGGGTGCAAAGTATACCCCTCAGCCACAAGCCCTTCAACTGGCACCTGTGAAATGTGTAGTGTGGCAACCATTCCCACAAATGAGAATACTGACATTAAACATATATGCTCACCCACAATTCAAAGGACATGACATGACACACAGGTATGCATACACAAATAACCTTTATTCGTGTACTATACAATAATGTATGCCACTACTGACACCACATAAGGTTTGAAATATGTAATCAGTCATGAATGCAAGGTCCACACAAAACAGTAGATGCAAGCAATGTGTATATATACCATACTATGCTGTCCAGGCCAAGGCCTTCAATTAGTGCAACAGTAGAAACAGGGTTTGCCTTCAGGATACGTAACAATTAACAATTACAGATGTAGTTCAGCAGCCTCCAATCCCACCCTGTAGTCAAGCCCTAGGGGGAAAAGTAGCACTTGTGTTAATGTCACAGTATCTTGTATATAACATTGCTTAACCGAACATCTCACTATCACACAGAATAACCCTTGTCTTAACAGTTATATCCCCTGGAAAGGTCCCATAACCTTGGTTAATGGCATAGAACCCCCCCCCCACCATAAAGGGCTGTACAAGGGCAAGGAACACTTTGTACCATACACTTACCTCTGAAATGTACAAGGGCACATATGTGTTCTCCAGCTGTTGCCCCCATATATATGGATTTGGCCCAACAGTTGGTGTGGCAGTCCATGACATGACTGGGATGATAGCAGTAATGCTAGTGGTAAATAATGATAGGTCATCACCTAACAAACCTTCCTGTATCACAGCAGGACAAAGACTGGCATATACGTGGAGGAAAGAGGCAGGAACATAGGGCCATATGTGCATTATTGCTGTTACATACCCTGGAACCTGATGATGTTACAGGATTCATTGCAGCATACCCTTATGCAGGGATACGACATTGAAATACAAATGGATGTAGCCATGTACTGATAGCACTCAACAGACAGAATGCCACAGATATATCTGGGACAATACCTGTGTGGTGCACATACAAAACCTAACCACCAATCCCCCTGGTATCATATGGATAGGCCCAGAGTTGAGAGCTATGCAGACAGACAACATTCCATGAAAAGTTACCATGTACACAGAAACCCTGTAAGAACAGCAAGATACATTGCACACAACAACACTACTCACTCTGTCTGTAGGTCTGGAACATTACTCAAATGTGGATTTGGCCTGTGTCTGCAGGTACTGCTGTAAGAGGTATTGCTACCTGCTGTCTGTAACACTGATGTCCACACACAGGAAATATGTCATCCATACTGTAAAGGTGAAGGGACAACACCCACAGAAGGCAGCAATTTATAGTACATGGTTGCCATGACAGTGGTTATCTGAAGTACTACACAACAGGCTGCATGCAATTAGTAAATGGTGGATACTGACTGGTGCAGAGGCCACCACCTAATCATGTGCAATACCAACAAAACCATGCTGCAATCTATTCAAACTAGCTCAATCACTCTACTAGAGAGACTGAGAGAGAGAGAGAGAGAGCGAGAGAGGAAAAAAAAAACATTCAGGAAAGTTCACAAATCTCAGGGTTGTGTTACAGCGGAAGCAACATAACAGGTATGTGAAACAGATATGCTTTTACTGGCATGTAGTATATGGCATACAATAATAGGATGCATACTGTGAAAGGATGTATATGTGCCATCAGTACTTGTTCCTGTAATGATGTTCTGCTCAACAACTGCACTGGACAGTAGTGTCAGTCCCTGTGGGCAGTGGGACATACCTGTCAAATGTGCAGACCAGCAATGAATGGCAAAGATGTGACCCATGATATCTGTGTTCTGTAAATTACTGTGGCCAATGTCTGGTGGGGGTATTAATACTGCCATGATAGACACATGGGTGTGAGACCACACCACTTGCAGGACAGTCATGTTAAAGTGTAGCATAGAATGCCCAATTGCCATTGAAGTATAATATGCTTATCTAAAGTTTGTCACCATATATACCCCCTAATGTAAGTCTGTGTTCACATGTGACACCTGTCTGTGTTGCAGCAAGGCAGAACAGTTCAGCTGTGAAGTAAAGAGGATACAGGAGTGTGTTCCAGATGTTCATATGTACCCCACATACAGATACATATATGTGTGATGCATATGCCTCTAGGTGATGAAGCACATACCCCATGTCTCTGTGGAGCTCCCTATGCACAAAACCCTTGACCTAACTGGGTGATAGACACATGTCAGTGTGTACTCCATGGAGGGGACACCATCCCCTGAGGTGGTTCCACATGAAGGTAGTGATGGAACAGTAGATAATGAGGTTCCATGGTGGGTCACGGATGTGATGTGGACTGGTAACATGTGCACATTAGGTTGGAGTGGTGTTCCTGCTGGCAAATAACCCTACACATACTGGTGTGTAACTGTCATGGAACATATGTGGGCTGTAATAGTCCACACAATCCCAGAACATGTCCAACAGCATGCATAGATAGCCCCAATATCACAGAATGGCAGATGTGTAGCAATCACATAGCAGGCCTACCATATCCATATGTGAAAACATAGTGGCAGTGACAATGGCATGCAGGTGAAATACCATGTAACAGCCCAGCAACTCTAGTGTCCCCACAGGGAGCATGTCTATAAACACATAGCATAAAGTGTTGTACAATACAATATGTGACCCAATGGTACACATACCGGACACATACCACTAGAGTATTGTGAACATTATTTTGGAGCTGATATGGTGGAGGGAGACTGATATGTGTATTGTATTATGGTAAAGTTGACATATGAGTTGCTCAGACATATTTCCATCATTATGTCTTTCAGGGAGTATGGCATACCCAAAGAATCCCGCCTATAGTGCCTCTGAGGAGGAGATTATAATCACCAGCATCATCCACAACTACCAGCTACAATAAATATGTGTGATTAAATACTAAAAACTAGATATAGTAGAAAATGTTAAGAGAAATAAATACACTTAACATAAATACTGAACATACTCAAAAGGTTCTAAATGTACATGTGAATCTCAAGTGCTTTACTTTTACCATTAAAAAGTCAACAGAAAACTAGAAAAATTTACAAAACCAATGAATTGAATATTATAAAAGTAATATATCTCAAGTGGCTAAATAAATAAAATTCTTCCTACTATCTCAATAAAGCTTTTAATTTTAAAATACTCTTGATCGAAATAAGATCATTAAGCCCTGGTGGAGCTGCAGCATTCAATTTTAGTTGCCACAAAACTTCCTTTTCTTCCAATTTTAAACTAATAGGACCACCCCTGCCATTCTCCAAAACCTTGTCAATGGCTAAGAAGAGAAAATTGTGCTCAGGGAAAGTCAATAAATGTCTAGCCAGGGCATTATTAATGTTCCCCTTTTGTATTGCATAACAGTGTTCATATATTCTATTTTTTAGTGGTCTATCGGTTTTTCCCACATAAAAGGTGGGACATTTAGAACATAAACGTAGATAGACTACTCCTCTAGTGTTGCAATTAAATCTATTTTTGATATAGAACTTCAACTTGCCTATTGTAACTGAGTTTCCTAATTTGATATATTTACACCAATGGCAGTTTTTACACTTGTACATACCACAATGTGGCCGATGGCAATAGGATTTGTTACCTTCAAGCAAGCCTTTTAAGTTAATCCCCCTTCGAAATATTATATGAGAGCACTCAGCAATATGTTTACCTACAAGTTGGTCCTCAAACAGAAAACACCAATTTTTATAAATAATAGATTTTAAAAGAGGGGCATCCAAGGAAAATGTAGTAATAAAACTCAGTCTCCCTATTTCACCAGTATTCAAGTTGTTCTGTGTAGATAGAACCATGTTGTTGATGGATAAACTATCGGATGCATGTGTTAAACCACTTATCTGGTCACCAACCTGCCCTAGGGCCATTTCACATTCATTGATATCCAAAATTGGCTTAAAAGAGCTGCAAGGTCTTTTCATAGTTACTTCCTCAATAAGGTCCTCAATCAACTTAATTGGATAGCCACGTTTCACAAACATGTTCTTTAATGTATTGCATTCCTGCAAAAAATCTTCTTCCAAAGTCACCATCCTATAGGCTTTAACAAGTTGTCCCTTAACAACACCCCTCTTTTGGTGTAGTGGGTGGCAACTGGAGAAATGCAAGAAAGCGTTAGAATACATGGTTTTCCTAAAAATCTTGGAAGTGAAACCTTTCCTAATAGAATTTTTATTTAATTCAACGTCCAAATAGGAAATCCGATCAGTTCGAAATTCCCATGTGAATTTCAGAAAGTTAGTATGTTTCATAATTTGTTCCATAAACATACTGGCTGAAGTTACATCACCCCTCCTTAAAATAAAGATGTCATCCAAATAACGGGTGTATCAGGCGGTCTTTTCGTGAAAGGTGGGATCCGAGAAAAGATGTTTTTCCCAGAATGCCATAACTGTATTGGCAAAAGTAGCACCACACAGAGACCCCATGGCTACACTCGTTTTTTGTAAATAAAATTGCTTATTAAAAAAGAAATAATTGTTCTTAAGGACCAATTTCAACAAATAAATAATTATGTCAATAGTTTGACCTTCCAAGTTTTTTTCAAGAAGGAAATCCCTCACCCATTCACATCCAATATCTTGTGAGATAGAAGTATACAAATCACAAACATCTATTGTGAGAAAATTAAGATTCTCATCAAAGGAAAGCTTGTTGATGGCTTCTAAGAATGCCCATGTGTCTTTACATATCTGTGTCTCACCCACTAAAGCTTCCTTCAATTTTGAATCAACATATTTAGCGCAGCCATATGTTATTGATTGTAGCCCATCAATTATAGGATGAAAGGGGGGCTTCTGTAAGTTCTTATGAATTTTTGGCAGCCCAAATAGGGTCGAGTAACTGGATAAATGATCTCCAAATAATTAAGCAGATCAATATCAATACGTCCTTCAATAAAAAGGTCTTTAATAAACCCTGAAAGCTTACGATAAGCCCCATTCATTTCATTTAGGGAAACTTTCGTGTAAGCCTCACTATTAAGTACCGTCTCCATATCAGAAACATAATCTTCATTATTCATAAAAACTAAACCACCCCCCTTATCTGGTTTCATGATTCGGATATTGGCAAATTTCAACCTATCAAGGGCATCCCTCTCTATCTGAGTAAGGTTGTAATCAACCAGATTCGGTAGGCTACGTGAACCTAGCAATGTCCTAAAATCATTCTCACAAACTTTTTCAAATAAAGCAATAGTGGGATGCAAAATTGGGTTGAAAACACTTGCAACCCTGAGGTCATTAGTAAGACTCAAAGTGTTATTTAATAATACATTTAAAATTAAGTTTTCTAGTGAAAAATTTTAAATCAACCAGAGTTCTTTCCAAATTACTCCTAAAAGTAGGAACAAAAGAAAGCCCCCTGGCTAAAGTATCAACAAGCACTGGGTCAGGAATGAAAGAAGAGTAATTAAAAATCTTAAAGTCATTGGTGGTATTCAAAAAAATACACAAATCATTATGTTCACCTTCAATGCAACCAGTGGTGTTTAGATTTAACCCATTGAAGGAAATTACATCCTCCTTTTGTTCTGTTTTTTCTTTCTCCACTGGTTTTGTTTTTGTACCTGATTTTGTTGCACCCCAGTGTTCACTTTCCTGTGGACTTGAAAACCCTGGTTCTGGTTAACATCCGTAATAACCTCAGAATCAGGGCCATTGTTCCTAAGTCTGTCCGCAAGCCTTTCGCTTCTTCTAACCAATGGAACCTCAGGATTGTCATTAAAAAAATCATCATTAGATTCAATTAAATCTTCAGAAAGGTCATGAACATTGTTGGTCATTGCTGCTTTGCCCTTATTAGAAACACTAGATAGTGGTAAAGGGTAAGCAGTACCCTTTTCATATGCAATAGAATCCCTATTTAATTTCTTCAACTTATTTTCTTTAATCCTGGACAACACATTTTCCATACTTGAAAAAATACATATGAAGTCATATTTATATCTTGGAAAAACATCATCTGACCTAATACTGTTATCCAAAATTAAAAGCTTTATTGAGATAGTAGGAATAATTTTATTTATTTAGCCACTTGAGATATATTACCTTTATAATATTCAATTCATTGGTTTTGTAAATTTTTCTAGTTTTCTGTTGACTTTGTAATGGTAAAAGTAAAGCACTTGAGATTCACATGTACATTTAGAACCTTTTGAGTATGGTTGTGACTTTAAAATGGGGTGGGGTTATTTTTGTATGTAATGACATCATTAATTTTATCGTATTTAAACAGGTTTTTGTCATTGTTGTATTGTCTGAAGAAGTTTACGTATTTTAGTAAACGAAAGCGCTAACCAAGATTATTCTGCTTCCGGTGTGGTCTTTTCTTTTTTTATTTCATTTGTTACATATATATATATTTCTCCATTATGCATTTTAACATTTTAACATTTTAATATCACATGTTCAGTATTTATGTTAAGTGTATTTATTTCTCTTAACATTTTCTACTATATCTAGTTTTTAGTATTTAATCACACATATTTATTGTTTTAACACATTCAACATATTTAAATATTTATTGTAAATTGTCATTTTTATGAAGCAGTGTTTATATATAGTGTGTTTTTAGGATGGTGTGTTCCATGAACTTTTTCAGTTTGCATAGTTTGTCTGCTTTTTAAATTCAGTGACTGTAAATATTGTGCTTTTAATGACATAATTGATTAGTTTAACTGGGTGGAACTTCCTGTTTGGACTGTATAAGAAGGAAGTAACTATGTGGGGTAAATTTTCTGATGAAGTCTTGATCATTCTGGATGAAAGCGCTCATCCTTGGATTTTTTGTCTGAAGTTAATAAAGTGGATTCTGCATTCTACAACTGTGCAGTGATTTGCAGCCTGCAATACTTTCAGTGGGTTCAATTCAACTACTTTTTCTGGCTTTTGTGTTTATCTGCTTCAGTTTGTGCTTTGTGACTTTTTTCAGATACAGATATATATATATATATATATATATATATATATATATATATATATATATATTTATTTATATATATATATATATATATATATATATATATATATATATATATATATATATATATATATATCAAACAAAGCTCCCCATTAGCACTCTTTAAGAAAAATCTTGATGACTGGATGGGAAATAAGAAATTCACCCCGGGGATCACCTCTGTGGCTCTACTCGACAATGGCACAGGAAAATAATTTTCTTGGCTGGCAAAAGCCAGGGTACCTTTTTGGCTGGGCTTGTATAGGCCCCAGGGCCAATACCCTAGTACCTACCTATGAACCTATGAACATATATATATATATATATATATATATATATATATATAAATGTGACTACACATACACACACAGATATATGTACAGTAAGATACATATGTAAGAGATGCACACAATATGGAACAGCCACTATGCCTACAGTTAACACCTGAACAACTGGACACTGTATGGGTGATACATACTAATGTCAATCATTGCCTGCAACATATACCCATAGAAAGGTCATAGGAAAGACACCACATACAGGTTTGCAGAAATGGGAATCCTTTAATTCTGTACTATAACAGTTCCATATGCCATATCATATAGCTGTTCAAATACTGACAACCATATAAACGTAGTACTGCAACTTTGAAACACACTAATACAGTAGTCTGGAAAGATTCACAGCTGTTGCTGTCCAGGCCAAGCCTTTCAGAATGTACAATAGTGCAGACAGACTGGGCCATAGGGTAGCACACAATCAACAGTATATACTGCAGGTGTGTAGTTCAGCTGCCTCCATCTACACTCTGAACAAACGCCATAGGAGTTAAAGACATTTTGTGATCAAATGGGTTGTACCCAGTACATAACAAGGCATACTGCACAGAACAGTCTGTATGGCAGGAGGCAGGAGGCTTGCAGTACCCCAAGTCATGTAAGTAATGTTAATATAGGTGGAGTATAGGGTACTGTACATCCACATACCTTGTGGCAGCTCACCCCTGATACCCCCACATTTTGTAACAGCCTACATCATTTATGGTGCTCCCCACCTAGACTCAATAATACAAGCCCATATACCACTGTTACATACACTGGCCTCTGCAGTGCATAAGGGCACACAAGTGATGTGTAGGTGATGCCCACACATATGTAGCCCCAGCCCCACTGTATGTGTGGGGGATACAGCAACAGTGGACTAATGGCAGCACTGGCAGTGTGATATACTCACAGCCCACTACAAAACAACCCCCAACAGCATGACATATGTGCAAACCTAGTTATGTAGATGGAGACAGAGGCTGGAACACAGGCACATATGTGGAACACTGTTGCCATACACTAAGCAAGGTGCTGGTGTTACAGGATAGTCTGCAACATACCCTTAGTCAGGGAATTGAGGTTAGATATAGACATGGATGTAGCCATGTACTGACAGCATGCAACGCACACACTGCCAGTGTAATATCCGACACAGGACCTGTGTGGTGGACGGACAACACATGATAGGCATACCTCTGTCCATCAAGAGGTTAGGCCCACAGTAGTGAGCTATGCAGACAGACTGCATTCCAAGGTACACTAGTATGTACACACAGACACACACACCCTGTAACACCAGTATTATGCAAAGCATTACACACCTCTACCCACATTCTAGCGGTAGTTTCTGATCCTCCTACAAATATGTGGCCACTCTGAGTGTGCAGGTTTTCCTGTAGGAGGTATTGCTACCTGCTGCCTGTATCACTGATGCCAAGACACAGGAAGGATGTCCATCACACAGGGTATGTAAAGGGACCATGGCCACATGCTGTAGGGATTTATAGTGGGTGGTTGCCATGACAGTGTTAATTCAATGTAGTACACATGTGTAATTATATATATATATAGATGGCTATCTGGATACATACATATATGTACATATATTTCCAGCATATGTCCTAGACATGGAGTGTAGCTGTACACCAGCCCCTACAGTCCCAAAGTCATAGTGCAAGGGGATTACAGGTATGTATAGCAGGTATATTACTAGACTGTTGCTACTGCCATTGGGATTATCTTCACAGACATGGTGTGTGTGGATGCTGACATCTGCTTATAACATGTGCCATTGCCTACTGACAGCCATCCTAAGGAAATCATTGTAAGGTACCGCTGCTAGCATGTAATGCCCCTGTGGAGTGCAGCAGAGATATTGGCCACTATATGTGGAACTTTGGACACACCCTGTACAGTCCAGAGGCATACACATAATCTCTTAGTGCACCACATGTATACCAGGCCTGACAATATGGATGCAGATAGCCATGTAGATGGGTATGACACATAAAGACTGGTATACATTTGGCACCATAGGTGTTGGATTCACACACTCCTGTTTGCTCTGACACATAATGACTGCTGGTAAAGGGATGCCATGGACACATACCATCCATTAGATACTGACATACATCCGTACAGCATCCCACTGCTCTGTCTGACATACATGATGTTTAAATGAGGCCCAGCAGCAGTACATCTGGCAAGTATCTGCACATAACATCCCAATGATTAAGTACACAAAGCTGCTAGGCATGTAACAATGCACTGTGCAGGCTACAGGCAGACTGGCTCAAAACTGGCCTACATCTCGTGTGGGGGAATGCACATGTACCTGCATACATAGCAGGCTCGACAGCCATGACACAGCACAGGGTAAGATACACCTGTGTGACAGTGCATAACCACAACCAATATGAACACAGCCACAGCCACATATGGTAAGCTAGCATAATATTACAGTATATGGACTATCTGTTCTACACCATCCTCATATGTGCCACTCACAGAATGACCTTACATATACTGGGCTGCTACACAGTTTGTTATGATGGCTGTCTGTGGTATGAGACAAGTATGTATAGACCTACAAACCTGTATGGCAAAATGGTACCATACAGTGGGGCAGCATGTCACATGTGATAGAAGGGGAGTTACAACAATGACATCTATCACAGTCTGTACACAGGCTAAAGTACATATTAACAACACACACTGCCAACATTCACCATCACTACACAGACCTCAGTACTGTACAAACATCCACAGAATGTCCAGCTTATGTCATGAAATATAACCACTATGGTACATGACATGTGTAGCAATCTGATACATCACTGGCTTGTTTCCTGATATGATGATAGTATTTATGATGTACAGCACATATGCACCATTTAATGCATGCCATATGTACAAAGGTTGACAGAGGTGTGGTTGACAGCACATACACAGGGCCAGTATAGACATGTTGCTGTGATAACCTCATATATTCTCCATTGTAACAGGGTCTATTGCAACATATGTCCTATGAGGGGTATGAAGTCAGCAACTGTCATGGCCTTCACTATCTACAGACTGCAATCCTCACACAACCTTCTGCATTCCACAGATTGATGCACTGTGGCTAACACATGACACCATAGGCACAACACTGCCCAGTCTGAAGATGACCCTGCAGATGGGGATTCCTCATATACATGGAACTGACATGGGGGGTATTGTGACATGTACGATAGGCATATCCAGAAAAACACTGTTAAACCACCATCACTCCACATGCAGTATAGCAGCACTTACAGTCTGTAGTCAGGTCAGGCACATCCCCATCTTGTTGGTTGCCCACTTTCCACAGTGAATGTTGTTAGAGGTAAATCCCCAATACATCTGGGATGCTGTTTGCCATACATCAGATCTAGTTCCTGCTCACATTGACTGCAAAGGCCCAATACCACCATGACGTTCCTAGGTATTGGAGAGTGTTTCCATGCAATTGGTTATGGAATTGTTACCACAGCTGTTCCACATGCAATCAGCTAGGGTAGGGCTGCAATTCATGCAGAGGCCATCAGCTGATCATGAGCATCACGTAAAATACACATGCTGCTGCCTAAGCAAGGCAGGTGTGGGTCTCCACATCCACCAGAGATGGAGTGGGGGAGGCAGACAGAGGCAGACACATGTCAGAGTGGGGTGGGAGGGTAAAACTGAAGCATGTTTGTGTCACACACCTACCAGCACAGGGTATCAAACCCCCAACAACTATGTAGTGCTATCACAGTTCGATGCAGTTATTGGATGCACTACATGGGTTACCTGATGTGGAGCACTCAGAACATATATGTCAGGGTGAGTGACATCTGCAACAGGGATACGGTAGATATAGGGTAGGTGTCGTACATGTGCCTGTTTGCATGAACAGGTGCCAGTGTCAACACAGGCACACTCACACAGGGACACACACAGTGACACACTTGGCAGGGCCAGGAGTGCAACTCATCAGTAGTGGGATTGCCACAACACATCAATGTGCAAGTAACACATGCACCACATAAGTCATACAGAAGCCGTATGGGAAAAGAGTATGAGGAGATGTCAGACATCAGACAGTATGCTTCAGTATGCCCTGGGGGGTTGTAGTGGGTGTGGATGTGGACATACGCACCATACAACAAACACACATGAACGCACAGGGTGCCAGTTCTGACATGCATGGTTGCAAGTCTACATGGGTGTGTGGTGGTCAACTGTGCCAGCAGGCTGTACAAGTGTAGGAAATGGGTATACCATGGCATCAGGCCACATGACAATGGTCTGCATTGTGTCTCAGGCCTGTAGTTACTGCATTTGCCCACACAGATGGGTATTGCATCCCCCATCCAGTCAGCTGGGTGACTATTGTGTGTGGCCAATGTTGTACACCACATGCCATGTATGTGTTCCTTAGTCCATGACATGGATGGTGTCTGGGATGTGCACACCTCCCACATGCATGTACAGTGACATGTGGAACTGTACCTGAGGAGTCTGGCCCATGTTGTGGACACAGATTATCATCAGATGTGCCAGTCTAGCCCACCTGTGGCAGGAACTGGTAATGAGCAACAGGTTTACCCTTCACCTACATTGATAGCATACCAACAGCATTACCAGATGTCAGTGTCATCTGTCCATACAGGGCATGTTATCAGGCATGGTATGTCCATTGTGAGTCACATGTGAAGGCACCACAGGTGGTGCAAGTGTCCATTGGGGAACATGGCGGAGGTGCACTGTCTGCATGTACGTGCATATTGGACAGATGGGCAGGGTGACATGCCCTCTGTAGCCCACTGCTATCAATGCATAGTTACTATTAGTGACCAAAATGCAAAGTACTACCCACATATTGGCTGTTTCCTAGGCATGTGTGTGTGTATGACACATGAGTTGAGTGTGTGCTCTGGGTAATAGTGGGGTTGCTAATTTGGATTTGCTGACCTTTATGTCACATGTATGGGTATGGCTTTGCAACCCAGCCTCCTAGGTAATTTACATCTGTTATCCCTGTATGGTTGACATTGTGATATATAGTAGGGCCACCATAAAAGTAATAAGTAACCCTCCCCCACTTTGGCCACACACTCACCTCTACACAGGATATGCGATACACACACACACACACACACACACACACACACACACACACACACACACACACACACACACTTGTCATGTCTGGGAATTGAACCCCTATCTAACTAGTTTATTGCACTACACAGCTATATTGCACACCATGGACATTACTGGAGTACTTCTTCCCCAAAGATGTATCTCACAGTGACAGACATCAGCAAGATTACCAAAGTAGGGCATTTCACCTGTACTGCGAGTGACTAGCCTAAAATGCATTGCTCCCTACACAGACAGTGAGACACACACAAAGCATCCACACCTTTCATATGTGGGGATAGAACCCTGACCAAGGCCTATAGCACACTACAGCATGGAACAGTTATCGGTCACACCACAGGGATTATAGGGAGCTTTCTCCCCAAAGCTGTATTTCACAATGAATGACATCAGCAGGATTGGCAAAGTAGGGCATTTGAAATGTACTGCAAGTGAGTAGCCTATGATGCATTGCTCCATACACAGACATTGAAACACATGCAAAACATCCAAACTGCCATGGGTGGTGATGGAACCCTACCACAGTTCTAAATCACACCACACAGTTACAGGATGCACTACAGACATTACTGGGCTATGACTTTCCCAGAGGTGTATTTCTAGGTGAGTGACATTAGCAGCCTTGCTAACGTTGGGTATATGAATTCTAAGGAGTGTGTGTGTGACCTAAAAAGCTTTGTTCATCACTCAGTCATAAAAAGACAGAGACACACAGATTTGCACACACACACAGTTGCCAAGTCTGGGGTTAGAACACCTACTTAATCACTTTCTTACACTACAGCAATATGCAGTTATAGGACATTCTATGGAGATTACTGGGCTAAAATTTCCCCAGAGGTGAATTTCTAGGTGAGTGACATCAGCAGTCTTGCCAAAGTTGAATATATGAATTGTACAGGGTGTGAGTGGCCTAAAAAGCATTGTTCTCTACTCAGTCAGGCACACACAGTTGCCCGTCTGGGGTTAGAATACTTACCTACATATTTTCTTACACTATAGCAGTACGCAGTTACAGGACACGCTACACAGATTACTAAGTTCTGATTTTCCCAGAGATGTATTTCTAGGTGAGTGACATCAGCAGCCTTGCCAAAGTTGGTATATGAATTGTACGGGGTGGAAGTGGCCTAAAAAGCATTGTGCTCTACTCAGTCAAACACACACACATTCACACACAGTTGCCAGGTCTGGGGTTAGAACACCTACCTAACTACTTTATCGCAATACAGTAGTACGCAGTTACAGAACGAGCTACAGAGATTACTGGGCTATGTATTCCCCAAAGGTGTTTTTCTAGTTGAGTGACATCAGCAGCCTGCCAATGTTGTATTTATGAACTGTACAGAGTGTGAGTAGCCTAGAAAGCATTTCTCTCAGCACAGTCAGTGACAGGGAGACATGCACAGAAACACACACTCACACAGTTGGCATGTCTGGGGTTAGGACTACTACCTAACTAGTTTATCACTGCAGCAGTACGAAGTTAAGGGACACACCATGGGGATTACTGAGCTACAGCTCTCCCAAAGGTGTATTTCACATTGGATGACCTCAGCAGGGTTGTCATGATACTGCTATGGGGAGGACGATGTGTGCATGGGCCATAACCCATTCATGTAGGGGTTGACATGCCACATGTGGGCACACACAGGGTCATATGCCACAGGTACATGTATACAGCTACTAGGTGACTACTTCCTTGTACAGTCATGTTGCACAGCTGGTACGTGCAACATGCTGTCATGCTGACAGATACTGGTGTCTAGTATCTGCAGTGAGTGACACCTGCACCTCATGTGTTTGGGGCTCTTTGCCTGTGTGCTGGGTGGGACAGGCCCAGATGGCTCTTTGTCATGGTCACCCTCTTTCACACATCTATGTCCATCTACCTTTGGCTTATTATACTGTGTTGTCCTTACATATATGTCTGTATTCCTATCCACTGTGTGTGCAAGGCAGAAGTGGTGCATACTGATGTGTCTGCACTAAGAACTGCAACTGCCAGATATGTCTGGTCCACTGGTGTTTGCTGACATGGCCTTCATGCGTTTAAGTGTGTGAGGATGCCCAGTATGTCTTTTCAGTATGTTGTTGACTGACATTGCCTTCATTCCTCTAAGTCTGTGAGCATCCCCAGTATGACCATTTATATTGCATGTGTGGATCAAGTCCAGGTCGTTTGTACTGCAGTGCTGACCTTTGAGTTGTACACCGACAGGTAGCATGCTGTGTCTACAGGGTATACATTGGTCATTTGGCATTGATTGTTGCTACAGTTCTGCATAGTGGGGGGGAGGAACCTGACTGTTTCTACATTTCTACACAGGGTGCACACCTGACTGTTACTATAAGCGTACATAGGATAGTGGGGCACACCTCACACTTTTACACATTTGCTAGGACTGTACTGGTATGTCGGGTACACCATTTCAGTCTGTAGTCTTACCTATCGTGCTGTCTAGAAGCATACCAGTATACTTCAGATCTTAGCTTTAGCTACCGACATATTCGTTTCTGACTTCCTATCCTTCACAACTTACATCCATCTGGCTGGCCTGCTGTAGTCTGTTTGTGTAGGCCTGTGGTAGGGGTTACCCATGGGGCTCATTCAGAGGTCATAGTACAGCAGTTGTTTGTGTTTGTCTACATCTATCCTGCTGGTTGTGACTGTTGTTGGGTATGTGCCCACCCAACTGACATGTGTGAGTCACTTACCCTGTGAGTGTCCCAGTATTGAGGGGGGTGGTGCTGCAGGGCTGCCTATGTCGGATGCACATAGTACACTCCCTATACATGGTTGAGCACAGGTAGTGTCATGTTTAGCATCCCTTTTACTGTATGTGCGAGTCGGAGAGAAGTATCATTCCCTGGGTCCCTACTGTGTCAGTGCATGTGCTATGCGTTGCCTCTTTGCCAAGGCCAGGGCATACTGAGCATGCCTCCTTCTGCCTACTGGGGCAGGCTCAGGTTGTTCCTCCTCTGAGTCACTCTGCACCTGTGCAGGCTTTGGCACTGGTGGGGGGGCTGTGTGGCCCTGCCCCATGCTGTTCCTGCTGCCGTTGTTTCCGCAGGATCATATTGTGCAGCATGGCACATACAATCACAATTTGGGTACATGTCGTTGGTGAGTACTGCAAGGCTCCAACAGATGTGTCCAGGCACCGGATGTGTAACTTGAGCATCCCAAGCACATGCTCTATTATGATTTGTGTTTGTGCGTGTGCCTCATTATGTAGTTCTTGTTTGGGTATGTGTGCATTTCTGATGGGTGTCATCAGCCATGGCTCCAGTGCGTATTCTGCATCCCCCACTAGGTGACCATGTGGGATGTCCCCATTGGCAAATGTTTGGTACAGCTGCGTCAGATGCCAAATGTGGGAATCATGGTAGCTTCTAGGGCAGCCAGCACACACGTTCATTATTATGCCTTTGGCATCGCACACAACCTGGCAGTTGATGGAGGGGAAGCCCTTGCGGTTGACGTAGACCCTACCGCGCTCACCTGGTGGTGCTTTAATGCATATGTGCATGCAGTCTATTGCACCCACTACCTCAGGATATTCTGCTATTTGGTGGAAGAGACGCATATCGCTGGCCAGCACCTCATGGGTGATGGGGAAATATACGTGCTCAACGACGTGCTGACATAGCATCCAAGAACTGGCGGAGTACCCTGGATACTGATGCCTGCGAAATCTCCATCATACCCCAGTTGGCCTTTGGAAGGTACCTGTAGCTAGTATTCTTAGGCCTGCACATACCTTGGTATCCACTGGGATGGGTTCCCCTCTGTTAGTTCTGTGTGTCAGGCGTGGCCGGCACAGCTCAACAATTTGCTGTAGGAGGTCCCTGTCCACCCCATAGTGCTCCACTATCTCCAGCTCATGTAGCCCTGCCCTTGATAGGTTACCCTGGGTCTGTACACTCTTCTCTGTCTCCTCACTGTGGGTTTCTCAGCAGCATTCACATCCTCACCACCCTCAGCCTCTTGTACATGCTGGTTTATGATAGCAAAAGCAGCCCCTAACATTTTTTCTCTTGCTTTCGTTTTGTAAAATTTCACCATCTGTATACACCAGTGGTGCAGAGTTTTGGAAAAAAACAAGGGGAAAGGTGTTTGCATAGTTTATAGTGGTGTGCTGGGCTGGGCTGGCCTACTGCCTGTGTAATTGGCTGATTCTGATACATTGCACCTGTCAGCAAAGCTAGTTCTCCTTGATTACCTTCCTGCTGCTATTTTCCCTTCCCATTGCCTCCCTGTTTAAGCCCGTGTGCGTGCCATGCTCACATGTGCACAGAGCTGCTTTTTCCTGGTTTAACTTCTTTTTTCTTCCTGTAAAACCTGGTGCGTGGCACGCACACCCGCTTACACTTTGTAAAGAGTGCTAGGCAGGTTTAGACACACCCACTTACAGTATGCCTGAAACCTCCCCCATGATGTCACCTATAACCTAGTCTTGCACCCAGCTATTTATACTCTTACACTCTTGTGATCTGCCTCACACACTGGGGAAATCTGGGATTCACTAACCTTTCCCTCATTTGTATAGGATTGACTGTTAATGCCTAGTTACATGTCCCACACTGAGCCTCCCCCCTTAGCAACCATTACTCACTGACCAGTTTGTCTTCTGCCTGCCATTTACTTGCATGGCAGAATGCTGATTTTAGTTAGAATGCTTATTTTAGGGTTATTTTGTTATCCCCCCCCCCTGATCCCATTTGTGCGCCGCTGCCCTATGCTTAAACAGATGAGGTCGGCAAAAATAAATAAAGGTTGTTTATTTTTTTTAAACAGTTTGCAATGCCAATGGCCTTCTACTTGGCCATTGGCATGCTTCCTCAATGATATGCAGCCTTTATTTGGAGCTGTCATAGCTCCATTTTTTAGATTGCAGAGATATACTCCGTTACTAACCGAGTACATTTCTGCACATTTCACTCATCCTGCACGGACAGCTGCCAGCTTCCTGGTTCACATATTACCCTCATTTGCATGGTTTTCACCTGCAAATGAGGGTAATTTGCATACAGGAGCTCAGTTCATGCATGATTAGTCTAAGAGCTTACATGTACGTCCCGGGAGCTCATTCCTGAATCGCACGTCGGCCATATTGTCGAAAATAGATCTTAGACTTATCCTGCACGTTCTATAGGGCTTTGTAAATCCAGGGGATTACATAATCAGTTAAGTGCTTTTGTCCTCCACTAGGACTTTTCAAAATCAATCTACATTCAAACCAAATGAATTAAATTACAATGTATCCAATAGCATTACATGACCTATTAACACATAATTAGAATAATACATTAAAAAAATAATAAATGCATAATATGTGTTATTAACGATGTTTAAGCCTATACAATTGATAGTTATATTTTAAAAAAGGTAAAACTGAACAGTAATCATTGATACCTGGAAAAGTATAAGCATCTAATCATAACCGTCAAACAAGCTCATGTTTACTTAAACATTCCTTCCAGTGTCCCGCTGTTTCAGAATTGTCTTTTTCCAAAATGAAAAAAAAAAAAAACTTCTTGTAATTATTACATAATAAAGAATGCTTGTATAAAGCACTATTGGAATTGCCCTTTTGAAGGTCTTGATAATGTTTGTAAATTGCTTCTTTAAACAATGCTCAGTCTTACCTACATAAAACATATCACAAGAGAGGTATTGACTTAAATAAACAACAGCTTTCATGTAGTAGTAAAATTTTCCAGGACAACATAAACTTCTATAATAATTCTTAACAAATGTGCTCTTAGTATCTAAGAATGTAGCAGCATTATCAATGTCTGCCATGTTTGTTCATTTTGCAAGTTACTGTACATTACTCAAGGTGTACTCTCTAGTAAACATTTAATATTAGCACCTCTCTTGTAAATAACTTTAAGCTCAAATCCCAGTTTGACCAATACGTCCTCAGAAAAAGCTTTTTTTTCCAAATTACTCCTAATTAACTCCACTTCATTGGTAAAGGTGGAAATAAAAGCTTTATTAATAAAATAATTTCAACTTGTGTTCTTGGACCAAGGAGAATGTGCATTTATCTTATTTTGCTCCCTGCACAAACTATCTCTTCAGCTTTGGTAATATTGTATGATGGATAACCCCTAGCTAAAAACAGTTATTTTAACTTATCCATCTCAATTTTAAACAGATTGTCATACAAAATAATTCTTGACAACTGCATTATTTGTCCTTCAACAATAGCTCTTTTTTGAGACACTGAATGCCAACTCGACCAATGCAAATAGGTGTTAGAAAACATAGGTTTTCTATAAATAGTAGACTGACATGTCTTAGATGTAAAGTCTTTTAAAAATATTTATGTCCAGAAATGAATGTTCTCTTTAGAGCTTTCATATACAAAGTTCAAAAAATTAGTCGAGTTCTTCAACTTGTGAAAAAACTCTTCTAAAGGAATCACCTGCCCATAACATAAAAATGTCATTCTGGTATCTCAAATACAATTTGATACATGAATTAAATGCTTCATCAAACACATATACCTTCTGTCATTTGGTGAGTACCAAAGTGGCATATAGGGGAGCTATTCCTGCATTCATTCCCACCCCAGATTTTTGCTTTAAGCACTCTTCTTCAAAGAACATAAAATTATTTCTTAAAACAATATCCATAAAATGTTCAGTAGTAATCAAATCTTTAGCATCTAACCAAGGACACCTAACCATCAGTATTAGTAGACCATTTCATACCCACAGTGTGAGGTATAACAGTGTATAAACTCCTGATATCAGCTGTAACCAAAATATATCTTCAGCATAATCAAACAAATTTTATGCATAAAATGTTAAGAATATTTTAATAAATGGCCAAATAAATCAAAAGATAATTTTCGCCTTCTATCAAGATAAACAGCTAGAGGCTCAGTAATAGACCCCCTTGCTGCCATTATTGATCGAAGTGGCAGGTCCTGTAGATCGGTATGAATCTTAGGGATACCAAAAACAGCTGAAACTGTAGAAGAGCCTACATTTAAAATATTAAACAACTCAATACTAATCATTTTTAAATAATGAATCTTCTAGTAAATGGTTTACCTTCATTTTGTTGCACATTGTATGTGTGATCGTCCTGTTGTGCGACCCATATTACCGAAATACGGAGAACTTCAAAGGATCAAATGTCAAAAATGGTTTGCTGGAAAGCCATTTCCGACATTTGATCCACGTGTTTGAATGACAAAAAAGCATTTGCTTATTTGCCATTCAAACGCATGGTGAATTGGCATTGTCATTTTTTGCAGCCGTACTTTCAACATTATGCATGTCGGACACACGGAGGACGACAATTCAAAGTTAAACCTAGTAAACACCTAATGTATGCATACACTATGTACATTTCGTTTAAAGAAACTCTCTCATATGTAAAAGATCAGTAAACAAATTGAACATTCTAGTAGAATAACTTATAACATTCATAAAAACTAACCCTCCCCCTTTGTCTGGCTTCATTAATCTCAGAGTTCTGGCTTGGTCACTTTGTTCAACACAGTCTTTTCTTCATGAATTAAGTTGTTGAACCTTTTTGATGAACATTTACTATACAATTTTGTAAAATCATGCTCCATTTTATGTTCAAACATTTATAAAGCTGAGGTAAGCAGAGGAGTAAAACAACTGGAATGCTTAAGTTTAACAGATGGTTCTATTCTGTTGTCACCAAATAGCAAAATAAGATTGAGTTTTCTCTCAATTTTAAATCAATGAGCAAAGATGCAATGTTTAAATGACAAATGGAAACAAATGTAAACCCATGCTGAAACAGCTTAAAATGAACCTGTTCTACTTAAAAATCACTATAGTTATAAATAGAAAATTCGCCATTAGTGTAAATGTGAAGCTGCAAATTGGTTCCAAAGGCCAACAAATCATTATCAGGCAGAGTAACACACTTTAATTCCTTCAGTTCTTCCAGAACCATGGGGGCTGTTGTGGATGGGATCTGGAATGAAAACAGCTCCATTGGTTCCACTTGACTGCTAATCTCTCGGACCATCTCACATGTGGAGATACTAAAAAATCATCAGGTGTATTGTCACATTGCATGTCCTTTTCAAGTTTACACTTATTTTCAGAATTAAAAACTGGTGTACCATCAATCTGTGAATCAGTACTTTGGTTTGACTTACGAGGAACTGGATATGCCTTCTTGGTGTAATAATTTAATTTGTCCCTGTGAAGATTCTTAGCTTTCCAGTTAATACTGTCCTTGCAAAAAAGAATCTGTTTTATGTAGCATGTCTATATATTTACTCTCATGCATCTGAAAAGCCAAATCAGTAGTAAAGACTGATGCAAGAACTTAACTTCTTCATCTAACTTGGAAAGCAATTCATTATTGTGTTCTATGAGAATGGACATGATTTCAAAACCAATCCTATCAAAAAGTTGACCAGCCTATTATAAGCTGTGGATGAAGCTGCAATTCTGTTAGGGAACTTCCATACACTAAGCCCTTTTGTGACTTTGTTGTACCTCAAACATTCATTTAAAAACTGTTGTTCAACACCAGAGATTTATATTTAATTAGAACCTTTTCAAAAGCATAAAGTTGTTGAATAATAGTCTTACTACCTGTAATGAATGCTGTGCCATGGTGCTTGCATTAAGTACTGTGTTCTCTAGGCTGAGTGACTAGTTTGGTAGGAGTTCTAATCTAACTGTGTGTGTGTGTGTGTGTGTGTGTGTGTGTGTGTGTGTGTGTGTGTGTGTGTGTGTGTGTGAGTGCACATAGTCAGAAGAACATGAACCTCTGCATTACTGTCATCAATCAAATCTCACGCAGAACAAAATTATGGGGGCTGGGGGTTGGCATAATAGTTAAGGTGTTTGACTCACAGACAAAAGGTATAGAGTTTGATTATTGCCTTTGAAAATAAATTGGCTAGGGTTAAAATGGCCTGCAAGGGCAGTTAGCCTAGTACTTGCCTATGAACCTATAACACACGGTGCAGATTGCAGCCATTGCTAGAAATTCAAACTCCCGTCCATCTGGTACTGTAGATGAGATTGAAGTGGACTCACATCAGCTCCCAAATGTGCCTGACTTGTAGATGGAAAATTAACTTCATTCATTGAACTGACTACACCTACACAAGTACCAAGATCCCCATCTCAGGAATCTATTGGTTGAACATATGTACTCAGTTGCTGGATTAATAATATAACATTTCATGGGAGCTGACTGCTTTCAGGTGCACTAAATAAATCCTGTGATCCAATGGAGGTCTTAGGTCATTCCATGGAAACAGCAACTAGTAACCAAAAGTCCAAAGAACAAACAACAATTGCCAAAGTATCCAAAATGTTCACATTCCACCTCTTAGACCATCAATAGGGCACATGGGAACTTGCAGTAAACAAAATTTAACAACTCTGTACAAAGAGACAATAACTAAACAGCAGTTTAGTACAGTCATCCTCTAGCAGGACTTTTTCAAAACTGCTCTACAGCTAAACCAAATGAATTAACTTGCAACTTCTAATTACCAATTTAAAATTTATCCAATAGCACTATATAACCTATTAATAAGCCATGCTGGTACAGCGGTAGCGTTGTTGCCTCACAGCAATAGGTTCTCCTGTTTAATTCTCGGCTGGAGTGCCTTCTGTGTGGAGTCTGCATGTCCTCCCCACGGTCGAGTGGCCTCCGAAAGACATGCGTGAATGGGCGTGCCTTCGCTAAAGGCTGGGCGTCGGGCTGACAACTCGGCACCATAAAAATGTACTGCCAATCATTAGCAGACCAGAGTTCTGCTGTGGTGACCCCTAACCGGGAAAAAGCCGAAAAGACAAACAAAAAACTATATAACCTATTAACACTTAATTAAAATAATACATTCAGAAAATAATGAATGCATAATATATGTTATTAACAATGCTTAAACCTATAAAATGAACTGATACTTATATTTTAAAATAAGTAAAACTGAACAGTAATCACTGATACCTGGAAAAGTATAAGGATCTAATCATAATTGCCAAACAAGCTCTTGTTTACATAAAATTCCTTCCAGGGTCCTCCTCTTTCAGAAATGTCTATTTTTTTTCCAAAATGGAAAAAAAAAACTTTGTGTAATTATCACACAATAAAGACTGCGAGTACAAAGCACTATTGGGATTGCCCCTTTGAATGTCTTGATAATGTTTGCAAATGTACTTCTTTAAACACCACTTGGTCTTACCTACATAAATCACATTACAAGAGATGCATTGACTTAGTATACAACAGATTTTGAGTTTTATGTTGCAGACAAATTTTCCAGGGCAAAGCAAACTTCTATAATAATTCTTAATAGCTATGCTCTTAGTATATAAAATGCAGTTGCAGTATCAACATCTGCTCTATTTGTCCATTTTACACACATTACAGTTCATTACTCGAGGTGTGCTCTATAGTAAACATTTAATATTAGCACCTCTCTTGTAATTAACTTTAGGCTCAAATCCCAGTCTGATGTGTTTTGTTGTAGGTAAGACCAAGCAACATTTTAAGAAATGCATTTATGAACAATATCAAGATATTGAAAGGGGCAATCCCAACAATGCTTTGTACAAGCATTCTTTATTGTGCAATAATTACAAGAAGTTTTTTTTTCATTTTGGAAAAGTAGACAATTAAAGAGCAGGAACCTGGAAGGAATGTTTAAGTAAACAAGAGCTTGTTTGACAGTTACAACTAGATGCTTATACTTTTCCAGGTATCAGTGATTACTGTTCAGTTTTACCTATTTTAGAATATAAGTATCAATTCAGTTTATAAGTTTAAGTGGAATTAATACATATATTATGCTTTTATTATTTGTGAAGGTATTTTAATTAAGTGTCAAATAGGTTATGTAATGCTATTCGATAAATTTTAAACTTTTAATTATGTGCTGTAATTTAATTCATGTGCTTTGAATGTAGAGCAGTTTTGAAAAAAGCCTTAAGGGAGGACAAAAGCTCTTACCTGTTGTTTACATATTGCCTTTTTGTACATAGTTATTAAATGTGATTTACTGCAAGTTCCTGTGTGTCCTATTGATGGTCTAATAAGTGGTTTTCAAGCATTAAATGTGGCAGTTATTTCTTTAGAAGATTCACTATTTGTACATATCTATATTTTAGTGCACTTACTGAATATGTTGCTGTGATGTATCCTCTTAACCTTCCAAGATGGTACACATTCTAGTTTAGTAAGAACTAAAACTGTAACTGGATATGAATATTATACAATGGTGGGAATATAAACATTATGCAATGTTGTGATTTAAACACATAAATTGAGACATGTCATACTCTCTGAAAAGTATTCTCTATGATACTTTATCTGTAAAACTCACAGAGAATAAAAGTACTGCTTAAAACAGATACAACAAATTAAATGAATCACAGCCAGTAAAAGGGAAAATGAACACCTCTTCCACATCTTGGCTAAGTGGCTACAAAAAGCCAGCAGCACTTGGATCAACAACTCTTTAGCAATCTAACTAACTGTGAAACCTGTGGTAAAATGCAAAACGTGCTCAGCAATAACCATCTTGCTCTTCTGTTTCTCCACTTGTGTCCCAAGCAATCTTGGTACAAATTTCACACTGGCATAGACTACATAATACGGAACTGCACTAAAAGAATGCTTACTTTACTAGTGAGTAATGCAGAATCACTGCTTTTAGCCAAAGAGGCATCTCTATACAATTGTATCTATTGTTTTAAAAACATATTTTTCTTACTTATTATGTATCCCAAAGGCAGTTTAAATGTGGTTCTTTAATCCTATATTGCTTTTTTAATGCAAACAGGCCTTTCTTTATTTGTTGTGGCATCTAACTTTATACCCCCCCCAACACACACACACACACACATATACACATACACACACACACACACACACACACACACACACACACACACACACACACACACACACACACACACACACACACACACACACAGCTATCCACATTATTAAAAGGGTAATTTGGTCTTTTTATAACACATCAGACCACAAATTCGAACCTTACCCACTCAAGGGCTAGCAAGATGCACTGGGAATTGGAGTGACCAGAGAGCCACCACTGTTGCCCACACTGATTCCATACTTTGCTAGGTGAGTTGTGTCCCTAATTGTAACCCCTGTGCAGGGACATTCATGAATATTGGCTGGGCAATGAGGCTTGGTACAGGAAACAAGCTCTTCTCAGTACCATGGGCAGAAACACCCCCAGTCCAGCCCATTTCTTCCATCCTGCAGTGTTATTTACATCCCAGCCTTTATTAGGGCTGTCATGACTATGTCTTTGCACCAGCATATTCCCTCCACCAAGGACAGGCATGCCTATCCTCCCATGCAGTGCCTCAGATGCCCAAGCTGCTAACTGAACCCAATTAGTCAGGGCTTTACTTCTCTATGCCATAGTATGGCCATATTCCTATAGTACTTGAACTAGAGTAACTTGCAAAATGTTCACCTGCAGAGGTCTAAAGCATATGAAACATCCTTCAATGGAATGTTTTAAAACCTTTTTAAATGATATAACCCAAAGCACCCAAGTCACTGTAACTAGTAATAGTAGATAGTTAAAGTGTAGTATATGGTGTTGTATTAATCACTCATGCTGTGTTTAATCACTTGGACTTCACATGTATGGTCAGGCCCCTGAAGCTGTGGCTATATAGCACCATAATCCACCCCTTAATCATGAACTGTTGCTACAGCATATTAACTTAAATCCCAACAGGTTTGTTTGTTCTATAAATCTTGCTTCAGTGGCATCAGAGTGGGAAATTTCATTTCAGTTATTGTTCACAGGTGTTCATAATCTGAAAGCAAATGATTTCTGTGGCCCTCATTTCCATTAATTATATATATATTCATCTTTAACTCATACCCATCTAAAGTGAGCCGAAACAGTGAAGTTCAGGCCACAACATTCCAAACATATTCAATCTCTTGGAAGGGTGTTAAAAGGGAGCAGTTTGAAATATCTATCTCTGGTTATTTATATGAAACTATAAATCTGAAAGACATACTATAAACTAAATGTTTTGGCACCCGCTAAAACTAAACACAGCTGAGCTCATGAATTCTGCAGTCAGCATATGTAAGTTGAACTTATATTAGTTAATGAGCTATTGTGCTATGATCACATATTAAGAAAATGATTTGCTCTGTATTTATGTAATCATAAATGGAAATGTATCCCTTAAAGTGACTTTTAAAATGGGTAACACAGTGGGGGACTATGGTTAGATGGTAGAATAAGATTAATGGATTTTGTAAGTTTATTGCCTAGTTTTACTGTACTGTTAATAAATTATTAGGCACAATGCAGCCCTTCAGCAAGCAGGTTTATGTTTACAGAATAAAATATTAAATCGGAAGGGAAATAATATTTAATAGTTTTATCTTGTGATATATATATAAAAAATACAACTAAAAAATAATTACAAAAAAATCTATGCCTAAATCTAAAATTCATATCCTGTCATGTTTAGCCTATGATGTCCTCAATTAACACGGACAATCTTTAATGGCAGATCAGTAAATTTATAAGAAACATAATACATAATCCATAATGGTGTGCTTTTGCAAAGTAAAAAGCATGCTACAACCATAAGCAGCTTCCAAACATACATACAATGATATATTTCACAAAGCAAATGATAATTCTCTCAGAACTGAGTCTTTTTACGGTAGTTAGTAGAAATTATAATACTAAACAAAACTTGAAACAAATGAGAGAATAGTAGTAATATTCTCAAATTACTGGAGTTGGGATGTTTGGAGAGGGGTGGGAGTGGACTGCATTAGGGGGGTGGGAACAGTGCATGCAGAGGAGGATTGAGGCCTGAAAGGCAGCAGAACTTGTATGAGCTATATGATGTTTGAGTGAGAAAGATTGTGTAGATTGTGGGGGATGTGTGGTGTTTGCATCTGGGAGTGTGTCAGTATGGTTTGTGATGTGGAGTGCTTGCGACTGCGATTGTGTCAGTGTGGTTTGTTTTCATTTGTATAGATGCATGATTGCCTATGTAGTAAGTGATGGTTTAATGAAGATGTTCCTTGTTAAAAAAGCAGGAAATTAATAATTTATGTAGCATTGCTTAGGTTATATGATATACAGCAATATATGTGAAGAGTAATGTTTGTTATGTTAATATAGTTTCATTATTTTATATAAATGTAAATTTGCCTATGTCTCAAGTGATAATTCAATAAAGGTGTTTGAAAAAAAATAGAAATGAATCATGCACAGTCAGGATTCAGTCACTGTATTTCAAACAATTAGAATTCAGTAAGGAAAAAAGACTCCAGCAAATGCTGATTTATCAGTAGATTTTTAAATTGAAACTTGGATCACCATTATGTGGGCATCAGCACTGCCACAGCAGCAAGCCAATAGAAGAGTAAACCGGAGGATGTCTGCTGCAAACGTTTGTGTACAAGCTATATTCTAATACATCAGTCCTACATTCTGCATTATTTTCATCTGCACTCTCTCTGAATTAGTATAATTCAGGCAAAAGTTGTATAGATGATGTAATCCTTGCAATAATGTGTGTGTGTGCTGCTCGGCTTCAAATGTCCTTTGCTATATTTGCCTCCTTGTTTCTGTATAATTTTATTATTTTAGACTGGAAAGCTGCATCATTTTATACTTGTAGAACTGCTTTATCTTATTACAAACAAAACGGTGCACAAGGCAGGCAACCAAAACTCATAAATAGAAAAACACCTTCCTGCCAGTCAGACCAATGGTGCAAATAACGAACGAACTTGTACTTGTCCAAAATCAGTTTAATCCAACAATAATCACATTAGTGATTAAAATGGCATAATTGAAACATGTTCATTAATCCTTTATTGTTAAAGGCCAGTTCATCAGAGTGGCTAGAATGTGTTCTTTAAATAATGTCATTAGGGAGATGGACGTTTTGAAGGGTTATTTTTATGATAGAGGTTATCCTGAAAAAATGGTTCTTGAAATGTATAATTTAGTGAAAGATAATTGGGGTTTGAGGTATAACCCTTTATTAGGAACCACTATTGACACTAATAAGGAGGAAAAAAGGCCAGAAGAGTATGAAAATAGTATGGCCCTGACTTATGGGTGTTACAGTAAAACAGTTAAGGAGATTTTAAGTAGAAATTGGAATTTATTTAGAGCAAATAAGGAGCTTCAGGTTGTTATGGGTAATAACCCTAGTTTTGTGCTTAGAACATGTGCAAACTTAAAATTTTTGTTTGAACGACCAATTATGTTTAAAGGTTTGTTGGATAAGGGCACAACATGCTGTGGTCATTGTAATTATTGTAAGTTTATTTTAAAAGAGGTAATATTATACATTGGTGAATTTGATATTAAGGTGAGGACAATGGTAGGCAATTGTGGTACGAAGGGTTTGGTTTATATAGCAGTTTGTCAAAAATGTTTTAATTTTTATATAGGGAAAACAGAAAGAACTCTCCGTAGGAGAATTTATGAGCACATTTATGCTATTAGACAGAAAAATATCAATAATGCCCTTTCTAAGCATTTGGATAGTAATAGGGACTGTACACACTTTTTATTTGGTATTTTAGAAATAGTTGAGATGAATCCAAGGGGCGGGGGGGGGGGCAAACACACTTGAGAGAAAAGAGATGATTGGCAACTAAGGTTAAATGCATCCCATTCTCTTGGGATTAATGAACATGTTTCAGTTATGCCATTTTTAAAGCATAGAGCACTTTCTTTGTAAGTTATTTATATGTGTTTTTTTTAAATATAAATGCCTATTTTTATACATAGTTATTTATAGGGTTGTTTAAATAACTAATTACTTGTATTTAAATGCTTTTCTTTTATTGGTTGTTGAAATGTATTTAAATGGCTGTTTTCTTAATTGTTTTATTAGTTCTGAAGAAGTCCATCGTGTGCTGGATGAAAGCGCTTGACTACTGTGATTATTGTTGGCATTATCTTATTGTAATGCAGACAGTGACCTTATGTGAGGTTGTCCTCAGGCAATAGAACATATATCAAAAAGACAGCAATTTCTAGCTAGAGATTATAGTTTAGATGCAACTTCTAGCTAGAGATTACAATCTAGTTAAGATCAAAGTTCTTCCTGTCTTTGAAAAATCATGGACCTACTTGAATTTTCTTTCCTTGCCATTAACTAACACACTTATGTTTACATTTTCTGATTCCTTAAAATCAGTTTACTATGCAGCCATACCTCAAGAATATTGCTTCCTTTTTTAACACATACTCTGGTTTCACTTGCTAAAATTGTGAAAATTATGCTTATAAGGACAAATTTCCATCATACCTTCATTTATGGATTAGGAAAACAGTGAACCAAGAAAAGCTTGAACAACCAGATCAATGAATGAGTTGTGGCCTAAACTCTCCTGTAGGATTAAGCAGTCAAGTGACACAGGGAACAGTACAGCTAATGGTGAGTACAAATAAAATAAGGAAGGTGAAGTATAATTAAAGGGGTTGTAGTGCTGCATTGTCTGTCAGGAATTTATTGAAATTACCTTTCCATAGCATCTTCTGAAGATAAAATTTTGAGACTGTGGGAAAAATTAAAAACACAAACAGTACCACAGCAAAGGCCACTGAGCCTGAAGCAAGGTATATCACAGGCAGTATACCCCTGTGATAGTAGAGGACAATGTGAGGGAATTTAGGCAACAGAAACAGGGGAAAATTAAGGAAGCCAAAGATTAGGATTAGTGAAGTGGCAGTAGGCACAATGATATTAACATCTAGACAAAAAAGGGAGTAACAGCTTGAAAATAAAGTAAAAGAAGGTGGAGACAAATATGAAAATGGCAGAAATAAAATTATGTTTAACAGTCAGTAAAGAAAAATGCTGAATGTTAAGGAAGATGATAGTGATGCTGTTAGGCAATGAATGCATTCTATGATAGCAAGGTATTTGTTGGAAGAGCAAAGAGAATTAGGAAGGGTGGAACCAATGTGCAATAAAGATAGAAAGGAGGATTCCAGGAATAGCTGAAAAGATAATCCCCACAATTCAATGAAATTCATGTAGGCTCCATGTAGAGCCTACATGGGATGTATCCATGTGCACAGTCATGGTTCTTTCTCGGCAGCACAGCATACAGATTAATCATGGCGTGCTGTTGAGGGAGATCACAGGAACACAGATATTGAATATATGCAAGCAACAATGTAGAGGCTGTCCCGTGCTTGTGGACTGTCCAGAAAAATTATGGACATTTGGTAAGCAGAGCACAATACTTTTCAGACTGTTAGCCTGGACCAAAAGGTGGACAACAGATTTTACTACATGAAATTGTAGTTTAATGGGTTTTTTTACTTTATTGTGATATTTGCACTTTGAGGCAAAGTGCTTAGCGATGCCGAGCTGTGCTTATACATATACAGCTGACATCTGGTTTACATCTAAAAATAGAAACCAGATGTAATCAATTTTATTTTTTTTTCTGCTTGTTTGCATGGTGCAGTATGGTGCTTAGCAATGCTGAGCTGTGCTTATACATATACAGCAGACATCTGTTATATATCTAAAAATAGAAACCAGATGTAATCAACTTTATTTATTTATTTATTTATTTATTTATTTATTTGTGCTTGTTTGAGTGGTGTAGTGTGGTGCTTAGCTCCACTTAACATTGCTTACAGTAGACATCTACTAGACATCTAAAAATAGAAACTGGATGTATTCAATTGTTATAGTTCTGCCATGCATAGCGATGAGCAAACCCACACAGCAAACCATGCAATGTTAACAGGCATCTTAGTAGTATATGTGAAGATATACTACTTCCCTTTACTATCCAAGTAGCTAGATAGATGCAGTTATGACCTACAGTGAAGTAGGTCTGGGTTTGAATCCTGAGCAGTCATACGTTTTACATTTATTGCTGTGAAAATAAGTTAGGTGACTGAAACATTAGTTTAATTTAAAATTAAAAAAATTTACATTTAGAAAAGCCATGCAGTGCTAAGCAGCGCTTAAATATGGTCAATGGTCTACTCCCGTTTGCGTGTTGCTAAGCACTTAAACAATGTTTGTGTGAGTTTGCAAGATGCTAAGTGGCATGGCACTTTTTTGAAACTTACAGTATGATGTGTAAGGATAGGAATGCAGCCTATATAAAGGCCAATAGGCAGGAATTTCACAGCATTTTTTGGAGTCTTCACTTGGCTGTAGATATGCCTGCTGCTGCTGGTGACAGAGTGCGCTTTTGGGCACAGAGGTGGGGTGTGCAGGAGTCCAGAGTTTTTGCTGGACTCCTGGTTAAGAATTATGAACCCCGGCTGCTGCAGGGTGACTACCACAGGGCTCAGAGTGTAAGTCTGGGACCTGGGATTAGTTGGCAAAGGAACTTGCTAGTGCTACTGGTATCCCCTGCACTGGTGAGCAGTGTCATAACCACTATGATGATGTGAGGTGTAGGAAGAGGGGAACCCTGGACACCTGGGTCCAAGAAGCTAGGGCAGAGCAAACCCCACAGATATGTAATTAGGTCTGGCAGTACTTTAGAAATATACAAGCTGAATCTTTGTAAAACTGGTATGCATAATGGTTTGCTTCTCTTACTACAGCTGCAGATAAGAGGGATCTTAATGTCCAGTCCCATGCAGGGCACTTGGCCAGGATGAGGCAATTGTGTGGTAAATAGGAAAACATCAAAGTAATAACTTAATGCATAATGTAATTTTATAATAAATTATTTACAGAGTTTGCAGTCTTAACAGTCAGGTATGACATACCTGGGACATCTGACATCTTTAGTAATGTGTCTCTGCCTACCTGAAATGGTAAATCAAGTTAAAACAAGTAAGCATGCAGTACTGTGTAGTATAGCTTCCAAACATCAGTTAATGTTGGGGTCTACCAAGATTAAAAGTTACTGTTCTGGGCTGCTCATTGTTTGAAATATGTTGTAGTATGCACTCAATAAAGGAACAGGGTATATGGGTTACTTATCAGAAGTCCTACACAGCTATCCATGGTCTACATGCCAGAGTTGAAGCAACATTAATCAATACATTTTAAAGGGTGATGGTGCTCTGATATGTAATGTTTTCAAATAAAAAGTGCTCACTATTCCTGTATTCACTGCATGTCCAGTCGGTTCTCAGTTAGAGCGTCTTCTGTGTGGCGACATGCGTGAATGGGCATTCCTTCATTGAAGGTTAGGCCCAGCAAGCCAGCACATAAAAAACTACTGCCAATCATTAGCGGACTGGAGTTCTGCTGTGGCGACCCCTAACCGGGAAAAGCCGAAAGACACAACAACAACTGCATGTGTGTTCTAATCTGACACTAGTCAGCTGTTTAATGTAAATGAATAAAGAATGTAGCCACAAATTTGTGAAATGCATGTAGTGCAATAACCAGAGTAAGGTTTCAAGTCTGCGTTCTGCTCATTCTGTCTGAAATAATGCTGTATATTCCACCCAGGCAATGAACACGGCATATGGGTAAGGCAACTGAAGTCCTGGACTGCAATCCATGTGTCTAAATCCCAGATTTAAAGGAACATTATCAATAAAGTTTAAAACAAGATTGTGCTTTGACAACTAATCTTGTCAAATAAGTTTTCATTATTCCTGTATTCTCTGCATGCGTGTTCTAATCTGACACCAGTCAACTCTTAAATGTTAATGAATAAAGAATGTAGCCACAAATGTCTGAAATGCATGCAGTGCAATAACCAGAGTAAGGTTCAAGCCTGTGTTCTGCTCATTTTGTCTGAAATAATGCTATATATTCCATCCAGGCAATGAACATGGCATATGGGTAAGGTAACTGAAGTCCTGGACTGCTATACATGTATCTAAATGCCAGATTTAGGGAACATTGTCAATAAAGTTTAAAACAGGATTGTGCTTAGATAAGTATTCTTTTCAAATAAGTGTTTATTATTCCTGTATTCACTATATGTGTGTTCTAATCCAACAACAGTCAACTTTTGCATATTAACTAAGAAATAATGCATCAACAAATTTCAGAAATGCATGGAGTGCAGTACCCAGATTAAGCGCCAAGCCACAGTTCAGATAATTTTCCCCAAAATATGCTGTAGATGGCACTCAATAAATGAACAGGGTATATGGTTGGGTCAACAGATGTCCTACACAGCAATACATGTGTGTAACTGCCAGCCTTCATGTGGCATTAAGCATTGTGTCTATATTATAACAATAAACAATCAGATGATTGAACGTTGTTATATGACCCCTAAATGTTGAAAATCCAAAACAGCGATAAACCAGAACAGTGATTGTTTTTCCCAGGGAAAAAAAATTGCTGCCCCCCCCCCCCAACAAAAAAAAAAACCCAAAAACACTAAACACTACTTAAATATACCAACTCTGAGATAGCACTACAATGGAGAAAACAGCACAACCCAGACGGCCGGCCCAGCGATTTCTTTCCCTGGGAAAAAAAATTGCTGTTCTGGTTGTTCACTATTTTGCCAGTTCGACATATAGTGTTCGCTCTAACAGCGTTCGATCATCTGATCGTTTGATGTTCTAAAGTAGACCCTAAGCATTACAGTATAAAAGGAAATGGTGCTTTGATAACTACTGTTTTCAAATAAAGTGCTCATTATTCATGTGTTCACTGCATTTGGTTTCCAATGTGATACCACACACAGCTATGCATGTATGCAAATGTATGATTTCACAGAAAATGTTGCAATAAAAGTCTTAAAGGAGATGGTATTTTGAGAATTCATTATATTCAAATGAATTGCACATTATTCCTGTAGTCACTTCTTGTAGGTTCTAATCCCATGGCAGCCAACTGAGAAATGATCAGCTGTCTGGTGTACTTAGTGTACATGTACATACTTCTCAACTGTCACGATTTTGCAGAACGTAATGACTACTGCCCCATATATCTGGTCTTTTATTAGCAGATACATGGCATTACTTGCAATGCAATTTATTGGCAAATCCGTTATCAGAACACCTTGCTACTAATGTATGAGCACACTATGTAAACATGTTCCCTGTAGTTGTGCCTCTGTACCATTGTGTGTAAGGGCTTGGCCCATACTGTCCCATGCTAACAGGTTGAGAACTGAACTATGCATGTGCAACATCATCTATACTATAGTTGCAGTGCCTGTACAAACAACTGAAATTGTACATATGTAGACGTATGTAATAGTAGTCTGTGTAGTAACATTACATGCAAAGGTACTAATGGTATTTTTTTCTCTCTCACCCCACCCCTTCTCTACTTTAATTTATTAATGTCATTTATTATTATGATTTGATATTAATATATTTTTTGCAACTACCTCTTATGTTGGCCTTATGTATAATTTCATATTGCTTTGTTGTTAAAATACTTTAATTTACATTATTTATTGTTGCGTTCCTCATTATATTCTTTTCTATTTCTTTGGATTAATCATTATTATCTTCTGTTATGTTAATACTAACATTTGTTTGGTTATGTTTATTTTCACCTTATGTTTATATTTAATTTACTACATCACAACAAGATAGGCTGGTTCCAGGCGATCCATCTACCTTTGCTCCGCTGGCCATGGCACTGAGGCCCAGTACATCTGAGCCACAGCCTGGTGGTACCCTGTCTGCTGCCCCTACACTATCTGGTCCATCAGGTAGTTCTGCCCCACAGGCTGGGGTGCCCCCCCTGGGAGTGGAAGTGGAGGGCATGATTATTCACCCATGAGGAACTGCCAGGCATGTTGTGTGGGTGGCTGCACCAAACTGTCTGTGCACACCTACGCCAGATGGAGAGCATGCTGTCCATCCTGGTGGAGCAGTCTCACCCTGAGTGCTGACCTCAACAACTGCCTCCACAGGAGCAGTGAAGGAGCAGTGCTGACAGTCCATGGGACTTGAGTCACACTGCTACCATCTCTGACGTCCAGGGGACTGGGATTCCACAGCACCCTCCTGAACCAAGGTGTTAACCCCCTCTTGTGTTACATACCAACCCTGTCTGCTGTCTTGTCTGTCTGCAAAATCTTCCTCACCTTCCCAACGTATCTCCCCCACATATACCTATGTCCCTTCCCCAAAATTCCACTCTCACACAAAAAAGTATCATCCCATACATAGCTCTCCATTTCACATGTGTCCACTGAACATACTTAATTTGGTCCAATTGGTTTGACAACACACATGTTGTCACCTCTGTGTGTGTGTGTGGGGGGGGGGGCAGTCAAAATTCATCTAAAAAAATCTATTAAAGTGCACAATGGTTACTGTTCAAAAATGGATAGCTATGGTTCTTACACCCTTCCTGCACATAACTACCTGCCTTTCACTATGTTTTTCCTCCTGTTTGCACCCCATTTCACCACTGTCCTATCTCCCCATTTTTATTTTCTTTAAAGATTCTTTGCATGATGTGGTTTGGTGTGTAGCATCGCTTAGCTATGCTAATTAGTGCTATATTGATGTATGTTTTTGAAAAAATATTAATCACAAACAAAAAGTACACCTGCACCCTATTTCAAACCCAGGACCATTACACCTGTGGAACAGTGGATCAACCTGCCAAGCTGCACAGGTGCTAATTAACATAGATGTTTTAATCAAAACATAGTAATGGTCAAGTTCCATCATTAAGTATGCTTAACAGGGTTTGTCTGGACATGATTTCTGTATGATTTGATGTCTGACACCGATATGTATGTGATATACCTCTCAAGTGTTAGATTTTCACAGAATGTCCAGAGGTTTGCCTCTTATGGTTGGTCTCTTCCTCATACAATTGTTTTTTGTTTTGGCAAGTCATTAGGATGATCTGAGGGTTGAAGTCACTAAATAATGACATCCATTTGTGTTTCAGGCTTCATATCCTTCAGAAAAATTATGTTAAAACAAACCCTGTCACTCCACCAACTTTTTCAGTTTATAACACCAGTATTTAAAATATGTCTCCATTTTGGGCCTCTGTCCCCCAAGTATTTCAGGCTTTGTCCAGATTTCTTGCACTAAGAGGTTGGGAGGATTGGTATATCATTACTTTGTGACTTCATTCCTGATATCATCCCAGTGATGTAGCAGAATCCCAGAAATGTTATGAGGAAGAGGCCATAAATATTTGCCCAAACCCTGGGCATTTTGTGGAAATCTGTACAGTTGAGAGTTATGTATGTCTGGTTATTGTTAACAGACTTTCAAGACTGTGCAGCAGTGTAGTGTGTAAATGTTTGTTGGGCTGAGTAGGGAGAGGGGAAGAAGTGAGTGTCATAGATCTATTTCCATCTGACTGCGAAAGTTGCTGCAGTTGATGGCAGTCTATCAGCTGTGTATGTTTGTAGGGGCATACTGAGACATGTCCATTAGAACCTCAGAATTCCAAGTACAGTGTGATTTGGGTGATTATATATAGGAGTAGTGTGTGACTGGCAATCAGGATATGTTAGTTGAAACAGTCGTTATACTGTAGAGGTCAGATGGATTACTGGTATGTTGCTGTGACTGTGGTGCAAATGGTTGTGGGCAGACAATTTCACAATAATATCTGTTTGTCCCTACAGTTCCATCCCTGTAGTGCATGATATATGTGCAAATGCATGAGCAATTCCCCTGAGCTAATTTGGTGTAGTGTTGTGTTGGTCTGACTGTAGGCTGGAAGGTGCTGGGTGAACTGGTTGGCAGCTCTCAGTGTTTTTTCCCTTCTGTTACATGACTTCAGTCATACGTCTCCACTGTCCAGATTTTCATAGACTGTCCATAGGTGTGGCTCATATTTTTGGTCTGTTCCCCATAACTGTGGTGCATTTCTGACAAATCACTGGGATGATGTGAGCATTGAAGTCACTAAATAATGACAATCATTTGAGTTTCAGACTTGACATCTAACAGAAAATATATGTTAAAACAAACCATGATACTCTAGCAACTTTCTAAGCTTATAAAATCCATATTTGAAATATTTCCCTATTGTAAGGACTTTGTCCCTTCACTTTGTCAGGCATTGTGCAGATGTCTTGCACTAAGAGGTAGAGTATATAAATATAAATCTCTGTATATATATATATATATATATATATATATATATATATATATATATATATATATATATATATATATATATATATATATATATATGGGTCTACTTCATCACATTGAAATTCCATAACGTTGAATTTCATAACATTGAGACCATAACATCAAAAGTTCCAAAACACTGAAAACTCAAAACATTGAAAACTCAGAACATTGAAAGTGTGCTTCATAACACTGAAAACTACATTGCACAAATAGTCGAAAACAAATAGCGTACGGCACCAGGACCAATCCGGTCAACACAAGGTTGTATCAAAAAAATCCAACTTGTTTGCTAAAAGCAAATAAACAGATACTTCCTCGTTGTACTTTGTTGTAAACGCAATTTAATGTGAAACGTTTTCGCTTCCTACACGAGAGAAGCTTCTTCAGACAATGGAAACACGGAACATGACTCAATATAAACTATAGAAAGGAAATGATGTCATTTCCTTTCAAGCGTACATCTATTTTTAAAAAATACACATTATTTATTTAAAAAGTTATTACAATCACTAAAAAGTGAACAAAAATGCACGATCCCATAAAATAATGCAATTAACCAGTGATACTGTTTGCGTGTAAATATTTGTACGCCAATCCATGACAAGCATGTTTCAATATAAGCAAGTTCCAATTAAGAAACGTGTTGAAACAATAACTTTATAGTAAAGTTTTTAAAAATACTAAGCTTTTTTTATATATATATATAAACGCCTCTTAGAAAAAATGTGGAGGCTATTAAAAAACTATTAAAAAGCTGTTAAAAAGCTTATTGTAAACTCTAGTCCACTCTTGTTAAATCTACAAAAAATATACTTCCTTGTGTTATTATGTATTTTACAAAAAGACACATTTTTGGAGACAGTGCTAGTTGGATAATAATTCACCAGTCAAAAATGTTTAAAACTTAATACTGTATGCAACACAATATCCCTTCTTATTATACTAAAAGGAGCTAGCCAAAAAGAAGTGTATAGAGATAGAGAAAAGTGTTACCTCAAGTAACTTTTATATTTCAACACAGCTAAGATGTTGCATGCTTCGTTTAATCCTGGATAAAAGAAGGCATTAAGGCGTAACTGCCATTCTAATTCTCTAATCTCAAGTAGAAGGGGTTGTGGGCCACCTCTTATACCAACATTTACACAATCAATGCCAGTATAAGAAAAACTGTGTCCCGTGTGTTTGGTAATATGTTTAGAGAGTGCGTTGTCGCCCTTTTTATTTCTAATTGCATAATTATGTTGGTAAAGACGGTCCCTTAATCTGCGGTCCGTCTTACCAACATAAAATGCAGGGCAACAGTTACAAGACGCAAGGTACACCACAGATTTGGTGTTGCAAGTAATTTTATGATTAATGTTGTATTTGATACCATTAACAACGAATGAGTTACCTACTTTTAGAAATCTACACAAATTGCACATACCACAAGTAAAAGTGCCATTTTGTCTAGAGAAACAATCTGTAGATTCTTCCCTAGATTGTAATAGTTCTTTCAAGTTGTTGCCCCTTTTAAAAACAAAGGAAGGTTGTAGACCTAAGGTTTCAATCAACTGTGAGTTGTTCAAAATGAAGAACCAGTTTTTCTTAATAATTGAACAAATGGCATTAATGTGTCGATTATAAGTAATGACCAAACTGGACTTAAAGTCAGCCCTACTGGTTTCTTGTAAGGCACTTGGTTCATCAAACACAGCATCAACTTCAGAATTGTTAATCAATGGTGTGTGACATTCTGAACCCAACCTTTGTGTGATAGCGGAATCCACATTCCGTTGTGATAGAAGGGGTTTGTAGAATCCGTTCTCTCTTTTAAAGGAGACTTCATCGATTAAACAATCAATGAACTCAATGGGGTACCCCCTGTTTGAAAACATGGTCTTAAGGTTTACACACTCGGTATCAAAGGCTTCAATGGTGTTACACATACGTACCGCACGAACCAATTGGCCTTTCACGATTGACTTCCTCTGTTTCCATGGATGGTTACTGTCAAAATGAAGGAAGCTGTTACAGTAGGTTGTTTTCCTAAAGATACTGGACAAGTAACCATGGTGAACCACATCTTTAACCAATTTGATATCCAGATAATCAATTTCTCTAATAGAAAATTGGTAGGTAAATTTTACCCACATTGCACAAATAAATAAGATCCCCTCTGCCTACAACACCACCTAACTAACAAACACACTTTCTACTACATTTAGGCAGGGGGAAAAGCCTCCCTGCATCCGCCCATGTGGGGGGCTCTACCCCCGGCATAAATTAAATATACCAACTCCAAGATCACACTACAGTGGAAAAAGTTAATTTCCTAACCTCAGTGTATGGTGATACAGTGATGTTAGGAAATTAACTTTTTTCTACTGTAGTGCGATCCTGGAGTTGGTATAATTAATCTATGGGGGGTGTGGGGGCAGAGCCCATGCAGAAATGTAGTAGAAAGTGCGTTTGTTAGTTAGATGTTGTTATAGGTGGACAGGATACTATTTACATATGCACTGTAGTTTTCAATGTTATGAAGTACACTTTCAATGTTCTGAGTTGTCAGTGTTTTGGGTTTTCAGTGTTTTGGGATTTAGATTTTTGGTCTCAATGTTATGAAATTCAATGTTATGAAATTTCAATGTTATGAAGTAGACCCATATATATATATATATATATATATATATATATACATATATATATATGTGTGTGTGTGTGTATGTGTGTGTGTGTGTGTGTGTGTGTGTGTGTGTGTGTGTGTGTGCGTATATATATATATATATATATATATATATATATATATATATATGTATGTATGAATATAACATTACTAATTCCACAGGATTTCCCTAATGTTCTGAATGATATATTTACTGCAGCATTACTATTTTGCACAGCTCATGTAGAGTAGTGGTAGTTGTTGTGACAGGAGTGCACAGGGACCTGGATTTAAGACTTGCCAAGGATGTGTATTTTCCTCTTATGTTAAATGACTGTAATGCATGATATGTTTGTAAAAGCATTACAAATTTTCACAGCTCAGATAGTGTAGTGGTACGTTGCTGTGAGGGTCTATATTAGATACTCGAAGTTACTGAACTTCGAATATGATATGATCGACATCATATCATCGAAGTCCAGTAACATTGAATACCTAATAAAAACAGTAAAAAAAGTCAGGAAACAAAACTACTTGCTGTAAGCAGGGGGGCAAGCCCTCCTGCACCCTCTTCCATGGGGTGCTGTGCCCCCCACACCCCCCAGTACTTCAATATACCAACTCTGAGACCACACTACATTGAAGTAAACAGAAATATCCAATTACGGAAATTTTTGTTTACCTTTTCGATGTTCTGCGGTTTCGCTGTTCACGTGTCAACAATGTCAGATTCGACATTGTGAACATTCGCAGATTCAATATAGACCTTGCTGTGATTGTAGTGCACAGTGTCCTGCATTTGAGACTTGGCAGGGCTGATTATTTTGTTGCTGGGCAGAACAAGGCCTGATTGAGACAGAGTGATCAAAGCACTTTTATGCAGTTGTAAGCTGGACTGCGTGGTTTTGTGCAAAGCTAAGTGATGCTTACAGATGCTTAATTCTCCTTAGTTTCACTTAGCAGTGCTTATTCCTGCTTAAACTCATGCTAAATTTAAATAAAGAAAAGAAAAAAGGGTGATAGGAAAGTGGTGAAATGGTGCAAACAGGAGGTAGAATATTAGGAAAAGCAGCTGGGGATGTACAGGACAAGTGTAGGAAAGGAACATAGTTCTACATCTGTTCTGCAGCAACAGCTGTGAACGATGTGGAAAATTTGTAACTTACAGCCTCACACCCCACAGGGTGGGGTGTTGGCAACATACATTTGTAGAGTAATTTGAGTGTAGATTGATTTACGTCACTGTACATGGGGGCAAAATATAGAGCTATGTATGGGCCAGTATTTTATTTGCAGGGAAGATGCCCTTTTTTTATTAAGGTGAGAGTGGGATGTTGGGGAAGGGCTTTAGGTATGTTTGAGGAGGTAGGTTGGGTAGGATAGTTTGCATTCCCAGACAGACAAGACACACAAGACAGCACACAGGGGCAGTATATGACACATGAGGGGGTAAACATCTTGGGCAGGGAGGGTGGTTGGGAGTCAGAGGCCCTTGAGCCACCAAATGTATACAGTGAGACTGAGATTCCCACCCATGGGCAGTCAGCACTGCACCTTCACAGCCCTGAAGATGGCTGTGCTTGGGGCTGGACAGCAGGGGTAGGCTGCCGCTCATGGTGTGACAGGTGGCCCTCAATCTGGCACAGCCATCCACCCAACTCTGAGTGGATGGCACTGTGCACCAGACCCTGGAACATGTTGCAGATGATGGGCTCCTCTCTGCACCCGTGCCTGCACCTGGGGGTGAGGGCCCCATCCCCTAAGGTGGTTCCACCCAAAGGTGGTGCAGGACTAGCAGAGGAGGATGTTCCAGGTTGGGTCCCAGATGTGCTGGCACCTGGTGGCACAGCCAGATGAGGCGGGACAGGCGGATCCGCTGGGATCTGCCTTCCCAAACTTGTTATGGTGCTGAGATTTCCCAAAATATATTGGCGAGTCATGAACAAAACATTTCAGAATTAGTTATAACAGCATGCATGAGTGTTCCAATTAACCCAAAACAACAGATTTGAAACAGTTGCATAGCAAAAAAGAACACATGCATAAATGGAACCACAGTAAGCATTGTAACAGCTTGCCAGTTACACTGTTGGCATCAGGCCACTAACAATGGTATTTGAACAAGGTATGTTAATATGCAACCAATTAAATATATGAGCAATAATAGAACATAAGTCCCAACATTAGATTTTGAGAAAAACATAACCGTAGTATATAAATAATAATTAGTGATACAGATAATGGGTGGGGGGAGAGAAAAAAAGTCTATTAACAACTGTATCGGCTTCTATTTTTCACAACAGTACTGCTCAATACTCTACAGGTCTGCCCTCACTTTACATCTACCTATGGCCCATATCTTTGTAGCACATACATACCTGTTAAACTGTCAACCTGGAATGGTATGGGGCAAACTGTGACAACTATGGGTACATTACTAGCGGGGACTTGTACATGTCAGGGTTAAATATCTGAAAAATAAGGGGTACCCTGCACTGATGTTGTGTGAGTGTGCTACTGACACACTTCACCTGGATTCCTATCTATGTCCAACGTTATTAGCAGCAGTGACAATTAGCCATGATAGCATGACACTTGAGAGACATGTATCAGGAAGAGTGCATGGTGTATTTACCTATCCTGCTGTCATTTGCAGGTATGGGGTTGGACAGTGAAACAGTTAAACACAGTGTATTAGTATACCCTTCATACAGCTGCTACAAACATTTCATTACCTGTAAGACCTATGGAGAAAATATCTGTTAACACTATCTGACTGTTTCTACAAATATTCAGTATTTCTTGGGTGTATATATGCACACATCTCAGTACCACTCCCTGGATTTAAACCAAGTCTGGGTGTGCAAAATTTAATGACAAAGCTATTTCTCATCACACTGAGCTACTGGAGAACTGCTGTCTTTTGTATGACTGATTTTTGCCTAATACTCTGTTGTTTAGATAGTCTGAACTTGTAATCCTGAGATTCATGCATGACAGATAGTGTACTGTGTATTAATCCTTTGAAATAATACAATCTGGAAAGCAAAGGTTAACACAAGGCAATGCTGCAGGGGACACACTATAGTACATTACACATTACTATTCAGGCTTCACATCTTAGTGCATAACATAACATATTTCATATTTCATTTATATCGTGTTTTACAGCTCCGCAATCTACTGTTTTGCATAATAGCTGGTTCTCAGAACAAGCTCAGTTAATGCATGCTGTCAAAGCCATATTTGTTGTGAAGAGCCTGTACACATTCTATTTCTACAACAACATACCAGAGTAAACACAACAGTTTGTGGTATAAGTCTTTATTTTAGTAATATGTTACAGTGCTTTACTACTGCATATCCTGTAGATCAATATTAGTCTTACAAACTTTATTTATTCAGTAAACACAGAACACACTATATCTACTGGCAGTAAACAAAATATACTGCTTCTTATTTAATGCACTATATATTGCAAGATAGATCTGTACTCACCCACCTGTCAGCTCAGCCTTGACAGTCTGTCCACATGGGCCTGCACATTACTAGCCCTCTCTGCTGCAGCTGTAGGGGGAAAAACAAACATCATGCATACCTGCCTATCACATACTCAGGCTAGAATGTGGTACAGCTATGGATGTGATACAAACTACTGGAGCATTCCGTGCCCGAGCATCTTGGATTCACTGAGCAAGAGCACCCCCTTCCTATGCTTTAGGTCAGCATATTGATACCTTACCTGCTCACCAGTATGGGAGATTCCAGTGGGACCGGTGAGGTCGCGTGCCCTGGTTCTGGCCCTGCAGCAGTCTGTTGTCATGGTGTTCAACAAGGACTCCAGCCATGACCCTGGACTCCAGAATTCCCCAGTGCTGCACCCAAAAGCTCACTTCCTCTCCAATGCCAAAAACAGTTCCTGCACAGATCAAACTACAACAGGTTCTGACTGTATTCCTACCTGTGCAGTTTAAATAAGGCCATATTCCTGCCCTTTGCCATCATTGGACCATTTTGAAAATGTTGACCACAGCTTAGCTGTGTGCAAATCCGCTAAGCTGAGTTGAGCATTGCTTCAAGAGGAAAATGCTGAGCAGTGCTTAGCGGTGTGCAAATCTGCTTAGCTGAGCTGACCGCTGCTTAGAATTAATGTCTAAGCAATGCTCAAACTGGCTGGGCAGAGTTAAGCACTACTAAGCATTGCTCAGTTTTCATTTAAGAACAAATATCACAATTGTAAATTAATTAATCATTACTGACATATTATTAAGTGTATATGATTTACTTTATATGATGTTCCCCTGTGTGCTTTCATTACATTACATTACCTTGGGGTATGACTATACTGTATGGGACACTTGTGTATACATGGGTGATTTCACATGTTATATCCACTGACACTGCCATTTTGAACCAGCTACACTATCATATTTAACAAATATCAATTACTACATAATTTAAAATAAAAAAACACATTTTAACAATGCTTTCCCATGTAAAAATGAAGGGCCTGTCTTGGCACTCAAACCGTGAATTGCTCTATGCAAAGCCAGAACTCTAACCACTACAGTATCTCACTGTTGAGGATTTTAGCTATGCATTTGTATTTAGCTACTATGAGATGTTTAAGCAATGCTGAGCAGAGGGCCACAACCCGTAAACCCACTCAGCTATGCTTAAACTTAACTTAGAACTGAAAAAAAATTAATACAAACACTTTAATTACAAGTATTAATACTAATAGTAATTTATATTTGGTAATGCACTACCTGTCATTTTGTCAACTCTCTAAGTCTGTATGAGCAATATCAGGATTGAAGTCACTACATAATGGCATACATTTGAGTTTCAGACTTCTAATCCTTCCGAAAATGTTATGTTAATACAAACCCTGTTCCTCTATCAACTTTCTATATTTGTAGGAGCAATATATAAAATCTGTCCCTATTTGCCCCCCCATCATTTTAGGCTTTGTCCAGATATTTTGATCTAAGAGGTTGGGAGGTATCACACAGCAGAATGCGATCCCGATCACAATAAAGGACGTCTTCTTAAATTCAATCAACGGCAGCCAAAAATAACCGAACAAAAACAGTTTATTAAAGAAAATACTCCATCCAGAACCTTAGATTAAGCGCTTTCATCTCCAACACGGAGACTTCATCAGAATCTAAGGTATAACAACACCAAATCACTTTTATACTAAATACATTCAATTAGCTGGCATCTAATTAGATAATAAATTAATAAATTGATGAATAGCTTCAGTTTGTCTTAAAAAAACCATGCCACAAAATGGCATGCTAAAAAATACTGGAGACATTATACGAACATTTAAAAAACCTGTATAAGTAAAAAACACACCATATAAGTATGGGAAATACACAGTAAATAGGAAAAAAATCATAAAAAGTATATGTAATATTATTATGCATATTGTACTGTTTAAAAATATACTGTTTAAAATATGTATATTAAACAGTATGTCAAACATTAATATATGTAAAAATATATATAAATATATGAAATGCATAAATATAAATATAAATATATAAATATATAAATATATCAAATATATATAAATAAAATAAAATGTATAATAAAAAAATACATATATATGTGATAATATTCAAATAAATACATTCAAATAAATACATTCAAATAAATACACGTCCTATATATCTTTTCCTATACTCTTCCATATATTTTTTTCATATGTTGTGACATAAAAGATGAAAGACCAAGGACTATATACATATATTTAGATGTTTAAAAATCAATTCCACTAAAATTATTTCCAATAAAATTAAATTAAATTAAATGAGAAGGTTGAACTATTACCAACAATATGTGTATTGCTAGACACATCTAGCAGTATACATCTATTCAGGTTTTTTGAAAAATTAGACATATAAACAACCTTAGAAAAACAACATCTATAATAATATTGTTGTTCTTTGATAATTGTAATAATATTCATTTATATATATATATATATATATATATATATATATATATATATAGTAATATTCATTTTTTGTGTTTCTTTGGATCACCTGCGAGCATTTTCAATGCTGGGGTAATAGAGATGTGGTCATTAAGGCCCTTGCCACAACAAGAGTCCAATCTAAGCTGCCACATCATTTCTTTTAACTCCAGTTGGGTTTCCCAATCACCACCTCTCTCAAGACATTTTACTTCCTCTATTACCCAGAATTTGAAATCTGCATTTTGGCAGACCAATACATGTCTATGCAATGCATTATTTTCATTTTGTTTACTAATGTCTCTCATATGTTCGTAAATTCTGGATTGTAGGTGTCGTTAAGTTTTCGCAACATAGTAGCTCCAGCAGATTTTACAAAAAACAAGGTATACCACCCCTTTTGTATAACAGCTACTGTAAGTTTTGGCAACCAGGGTTGTTCTAAGACTAGGTATTCTAATCTCCTTTTGTCCTGCTATAAATGCACATTGTGCACATCTACCACATTTAAATGTCCCACATTTCTTATTTGCCCCATGTGTGTTATTACCTTATTTTTCTAAGATGTTCTTGATATTTCCATTCCTCCTATAACTGTAACTTATATCATTTTTAAATACATCAATTTTGATAGCCATTTCTCTAAACATATCCCATGTCTCATTTATACATTTTCTAAGTTGACCTATCCCTTGATAATACGTAAGGGTTAAGTAGGGTGTACTTTTTTCATGATTTTTATTGTGGTAGTTACTGCCACTTCCCATTTCCTGAACACCCCCATCCACTTCGTTGTTGTCTCTGTAGAAATTGCTACTTTTAACTAATAAAGGAGTATATTTTTTATCACTTCTACCCTTTTGGACCTGATATTTTACATCATATATCAAATCTGTCAGGTATCCTCTCTCCTGAAACATTTTACCAACAAATTCAAGCTCTACCATAAATTCAATGTCATCTGAAATCATCCTCGCCATCCTATTCATTTGTCCCTTTATAATATTATTTTTTAATACATAAGGATGGTCACTATCAAAATGTAGATAAGCATTAGAAAAATGTTCCTTTCTATATATATTGGATTTGTAACACTTGCTTACATAGTCCTTGTCTAACCTCACATCCAAGAAATGAATAAAATCTGTTCCAATATCATGTGTGAATTCTAAAAATGTCGTAGTATGATTAATATATACAATAAATTCATCTATCTTGTCAGTAGGCCCCTTCCAAACAGCAAAAATATCATCTAAAAATCTATAATAATTACTAATGTACCTATAATAGTCAGACAGAAATATAAACTTTCTTTCCCAATATAACATAATTATATTAGCATAAATAGGGGCACATGCAGAGCCCATTGCCACTCCTTCTTTTTGATGATAATATTCGCCTTGAAAGTACACATAATTATATTTCAAGACTAACTCCATGTTTTCTAGTACTAACCTAAATTCATCATTAGTTACCAACTCGGTTTCAGTTAAAATCTCTTCAAACTATGTCATTCCTATGTCTTGTGGTATGACGGAAAACAAATCTCTCACGTCTATAGTGATAAAAATACTATCATTTGTATATAAACATTCTCCCATCTTCTTCAAAAAATCCCAGGAGTCAACTAAAATATGATCATATTTCTTGTAAAACTTCTTCAATTTCGAATCAACATATATGTCCAACGGTTGCGTCTTAGAACCCTGAGACGAGACAATAGGTCTCATAGGTGGGTCATATACAGATTTATGGATTTTCGGTATGCCAAAAATAGCTGGAATAACTGGCTTTGGGACTTTAAGGAAGTTGTAAAGATCCATGTCAATCAAACCCTGTAGTAGGTTGTCTTCCAATACTAAATCAATCTGTCTGTATGATATGTTGATTTCATTTCTAGAAACACTACTGTATTGTTTATCATTATCTAAAATATCCTTCATCCTGGTCGTATAGTCCCATTTGTCCATGAATACCACACCCCCACCTTTGTCCGGTTTCATAACTCTTATTTTATCATCTTCACTCAACTCTTTCAATAATTTCATTTCAACCTCAGTCAGGTTCCTAACTGGTTTTGTATTGTACATATTCGCCATACGTATCCTCCTAGTTACGCATCTCTCAAAATTCATAATTTCATTATGTATAGGGGGATTAAATGTACTAGCTCTCTTTAGTATATTTTCCTTACTAGTAGTATTCCTGTCTTTGAACATGTGAAGAAAATTTAATTTTCTCGTAAAAAGTTTTATGTCCAATAAAACATTTTCTATTCTAGGAATGTTGGTAGGTACAAAATAAATCCTTTAATAAATAGGTTAAAATGTTCTTCAGTAACCTGCTTGTCGGTATAATTGAATATATTGTAATTCCTACAAGTACAAATAATATTATGCCTATTTTCATCTATTGGAACAACAATTCCAATATCACCAATACTGGTATAGAGCACTGAATTCTCATGTGTTATCTGCGTAATCTCCCCATATGTTGAATGTTGTTGTTCTCCATCACCTGTGCATATGTGGGTTGCTGCATTCGATTCTGTAACCTCTCTGACCTCCTGGGTTCCTCTAGGTCTAAAGGGATCTCTTCCCTAACAGTATTAGCACTTTCCCCACAACTAGTAAAATGCTGTTCTCCTTCATTATCATCATATTCGTGGTGTGCATAATACTGTTGTTCCCTACCAAAATAGTCATGCTGTTGTCCACCCCTTTTATTTTCTCCAAATTGATTAAAATGTGTAAAATTCCTATTATTGTATCTCTCATTTCCCCTCCAATTGGTGTTTTTGTTGGTATAACTTCTGTAATTATGATATGTACTATTTTTAGACTCGACATAGTATGCCATACCTTTTTCATACACAGCCAAATCCCTTTCCAATTTTAACATTTTCCTGTTAATGTTACTGTTGGTCATATTATCTACATCACATAATATTCTCAAATAAACATTCTTATGTTCATCTACTTGAAATAACAAATCAGTACTGATGCAATCATACAATACATCTATATCTTTTTTGAGTGTCTCCATATTTTTAGTGTTTAATTTTATCAATTCTTTTAAAACTGCCAGCCCACAGTTATTTAAAATATCACAAATGGTTTAAAAAAAATCCTTGTCTTCTTTAGCACAATTAGGAAATTTATTAAGTCTTAGTCCTTTTGGTATAATTTTCTCTTCCAAACTTTTTTCAAAATACCAATTCTCAATAACCAATGATTTATACTTGGTTAACAAAGATTTAAAAGTCTTACATGAATCCTTGTAGGTAGAACCACTTCGTTTTTCTTTGTCCTTCTCCCTATTATTGACTTTAAACGATCTGTTAATTGTTGGGTTGGGAGGTATGTTAAAAGTGTCATATGGCACTTTCACAATGCAGGGTGTGTGTGACAGTACCTGTCACACAAGCCCTGCATTTCTTCCCATTCACGATCATGTTTTCAGTGTCAGCGGACACTGAAAGCATTGTAAAGTGCTGTACGTCACTTTCACAATGCAGAGGGTGTGTAACAGCACCTGTCACACACACTCTGCATTTATTTCAATTTCTAATAACTCTTTTAGTGTCTGTGGACACTGTTTTACTTTTCTTAGCTGCTTTCATTGTCCACGGACACTGAAGTACGGCACTTTGTGAGTGCGGGGGGATGTGTTGGATCTGCGAGCACTACTGCAACATGTTCCCTGCACTCATTCAGTGTTTGTGTCCGCAGATTCATTCTCAGTAGCATGCCTTCATGAATATGTAATGTGCGCAGCTGAGACAGCTATGTGGAAGCGAACACCATTCACTCTGTGTAGGAATAACATTATTCCTACACGGAGTTTGTTGAATCCTGGGGACTGTCTACATAACTTCTTAAAGATACAACATAGGTTTTAAGCAATTTAACTTTTTTACCCAAATGCATTGAAATATGTTGCCATTTCTGTGTTCTGCTAAGCATTTCCTGTAAAACAGTAGTCTCTATACCTGATGAAGAAATATTACAAGAAATTCCTAATATTTATTAGTATTCCATGATAAAAGAATTACCTGTAACAGTACCAGCACAATACATAAATATGATAAAACATACCAAAGTTGGTTTAGAAGATATAAAAATCTGTCAACAGAGTCTGCATAAATCAAGATATCATTAGTGTAAGTCAGAATAGTAGAACAATGAAAATGTATTTCTATAAACTGCACTTTAATATGAAAAAGCACTTGGCTTAAGTAAATCTGAAACAATAATGTGCTTAAAGGGCATCCCTGTCATATCACTCTGGTCATGTGAATATCTTCTCCAATATACCCACTAACAAGAGGTTTAACATACAAATTCATATAAACTTCAATCATACACTCCATTACTTTATTTCCAAATAGCAGACTAGCAAAAGTATAACTAAGGTGTTACTAAATGACAGTAATAACCCTTGCATTTCATTATTACAAAACTTTCTGAAATATTCTCTCATGATCCGTAAAATGCTACACACACACACACACACACACACACACACACACACACACACACACACACACACACACAGATAGATATATCAGTGAGCTTTCTACAGTCAAAAGCTCACAAAATTGAAACTAAATTAATCAATCTAAAAAGAGTGAAAGTCAAGATACTGAAGAAAACAAAATAAAAGCAAATAACATTTTTTGCCCCCCCCCCCCTTCCACACTTAATCAACTCTAAGATCCCTCAGCAGCAGGGAAAGGGCAAATTCCCAATCCTGCTGTACTGCAACCTAGTAATGCCAACATTATGTGGTCATATGACTGCTCAATTACTTATGCCAACATTACAAACATTCTATATTCTGAACATTCGATCCAAGGACTGGTTCCCATATCTATATACACTTTTCTTTCACATTTACATAATAGTTCATCTGAGACTATCCTGCAACAGGACTATTAAGCTCTGTCATATTACACATCAACAAATAAAATATATAAAAAATAAATAGCTCTCACTCAGATAAATGATTTTCATTCCCAAATAAACACTTACTTAAGAGGCTTTTTTTATAAAAAGACTACAATTTTGTAAATTACAGGCACTATTGTCAATGAATCTTCATGGAAATCCATTAGAGAACTGGAAACACTGCATTAAAAATGAAATTTATATGTGGTTTTGCTGAAGGTCCAATGGAAAAAAGTATTTCACATCAAAGGAGATAAAGCAGCTAAAATGTTTAATGCAGACTTGCAGGAGGAAGGGGCAAATGTTTAAAGAGATAATAATGAATGGATGACCAGAGAACTCCAACTTGCTACATTCAAATATTCATATTTATTTTACTTTTTATATCAATATGTGCTTCCCTGTATACAATTTTTGTCCAAAGGCATAAATTCATTGTCCCTACTCAGCTATGTCAGAGTATTCCAAAAAAGTAAATGAGTCAGATTTAAGGAACGCTGGTAGTAAATAAATGGCTTGTGATATCCTTTATTGGGCTATGGTGTTGAAAGCCGTTGAATATCTGTCTGTAATACAAAACAAATCAGGAGGAATTTATGCTGCATAATATTCTGGCACTTTCTTGGAGTAAAGTGGGAAGTGACTTGTTCTCATACAAAGATGCATATTATCTTTATTGTATGGACTGTTAGCTAAATATGTATAAGTTGAGCATTATGTTGTTGCAATATTAAAATCAGTTTTCTTGAGACATGATGTTCTTGACAAAGTAATCTCAAGACAATCGTCTGCAATTTGTAAGTGAAGAATTTTGTAATTTTGTGAAAGAGTGAAAATTCAAACGCATTATTTAATTTCCAGGCTATTCACACAGTAATGGGCAAATAAAATGAATAGTACAAAGTAAGAACAATCTTACCAAAAAGTTTGATATTTCAAAAAATTCAGACTTCTATTTTTCTCATTGTTTGAGTACAGAAACATATTATTAGAATCAGTAGGGGAATCTCCAGCACAGATGTTAATGGAAAGATGCTTGAAGTCTAAATTGCCTGCCTCATACTTGTCATTGGTACGAAATAAAAAGTAGTACAACACAAGTGCTACAAGAACATCAGAAAAGAAAAGGTTCCACTGCATCAAATCCTACAAAAATCATCCTGATTTTAAGAACAGGGAAAGGATAAGGGTAAATGTTGAGCAAATTCACAGTGTCATTGTCATTCTAAAAAAAAGTATGATGTCCAGTTTTGTTATAGGTCATACTGAAGACCCAAGAGCTCTTCAGTATGGCTACAGTTCTTAAACACAAAATATTAAATGCTGTTCAAAGTAATGGATGATCAAAGTTATTTGTATCATTATTATTATTGTTATAATTAAATGACTGGTTTGTAAATCATCAACAGTTGCTACCTTCTCCTACACAGCATCACACAGTAAAACTCAAACACTGGCTCTGCAGGAGGCATTCACGTACTATGTGACATCATTGATATATGTGTGATGAGTTCCCAGGAAATTCATCTACATCAAAAAAAAGATGGAAATAGAGACATTCTTGTGCAGGTTTAGAAAGCACTCACTTAGCAATGACAGACCTTGAATATGTCTTATAATTAATAACTGTGGTTAAAGACTGGATTGGTTTGGAGTCAGTATCACTGATTCCAGCAGGAGTGTTGTACCTTTCTGACACTGGGGTGAGGCCTCATAGACAGAGATTATCAGGAAAACATGTAGCTTGTTTTGAAAAGGAGATTCAGGGAGAGTTAACATTCAGGTGGGTTTAGGTATGAACGTTTAAGATGTAAAATGGAGAAGTATTACCTGACGTAATTTGCTGTTGTTGGGGGTGGCTATAATGGAAATTAGAACATACAAACAAAATAAATGGATGCCTGTTATTACATCAGTAAATGGGCTAGTTACACAGATGAATTAACTTTAGCAACACTGCAAAATATTCAGCATGCCAACACCCTGAACAAAGTTTATACTTCCGAATTGCAAATGTTACATATACCATATTAGTTTAATTAATATTAAATTTATGTAGTATGCAGACTAATCCATTAATAAGAATGTGATTTGACTAAAGGTGGCATTAAGATTCAAAGACAATTATAAATTGAGACAAAGCTTGTCTGACTTATGTTGTGTGTGAGAAAGGAGTGACTTATAGTTTTTTTTTTTTGCCCTTTGTATTTGCTTTTTGTTATTCTGATAGCTGACATGGAGTACAGAAGACATCAAATGATTTGTAAGCATACAAATATTTATGCTTTTAATCAGCTTGAAAAGGGCTTTGGTATAACCAACAGTATGTCATTCTTTGGATTTTGTTCTGCAAAAAGAAACCTAAGAATTTATGATGTCAGTTGATATATGCAACAAATGTTCAGTGGTACTTGACCAAGATGAAAACTAAAACAGGCCTTCACTTTTGGAGTGAAAGCTCCCCACAAGAGAAGCATAATGTGTTCTGTTGTCTGGTGTGTTGGAAAGATGCAAGGCATGGCAAGGCCAGAGGTTTTGCTATGGCCAAGCTCAGAAGTGAAATCTACAAGAACTCCAGAGCAAGAACTGTTTGCTGGTATGGAGAACCAGGATTGCTCAGGTAACTTGACCCATTTTCTTAATCCATCTTATTCTGAAGTAAACTTTCTTTCCTTTTGGCCCATCATATAGAGTTTGTAAGAGGTAGTCAGTTTCCTGTCCCCAAATCATTTTAACAATAGATAACTTGTAGTAGTGTGGTGATTTGAAGTACCTGCCCTGAGGTTTAATAAATTACACATATTCACAGTGGTTTTATTTCTCTTGTCATGTTAAATTAGTGAATAAATATTGTCTTTAAAGGCAAAACCCATTCTAAAATTTGCAGGAGATGGCAGAGACTATTAGACCACTCAGTGTCCAAAACAGTATGTAGTGACATTTCTTCTTGCTGTTGAAAGGAACTATCCAATATAACACTGGATCATGGCTGTACAGTAACATTCCCACTAACTCTAATGATGATGTATGGATTAGTATGCAAGAATTTAAAAGTCTTTGCATTAATATAAAATGCATCTGCAATAACACAGATATGCTTTATGCAGTGATAGGCTTGGGTGGTACTCCAATCAGTAAAGTAAGACTGAAATCATAAAGTCAGCGCAGTTAGATAATTCATCCAAGGTACTATGCTTTCAGGAAATATACAAATAAAGGTGCCAGTTATCTTGATATATTAACAAAGAAAATCACAAATTGCTTCTCAGGCAAATAACAGAGCATTCTGACGTCTACTGCATACAAACAATTGGTACTGGCATATGAACTGACAGGAGTAAACAATAAAAAGTTGTAGGCCCCTATATTTTACCGGATTATGTCAAAGAACTGATGGATAATACTTAAAATACAATCCTTTCAAAGTAAGGGCAGGTGTCTTTATCCTGGATGACCTAAACCTTGACTAAGAAGAACAAACAAACCACTTTTATTTTCTGGTAAAATTGTAAGGTTTGCTTCTAATAATCAGTCTGCTCATCTGGACCTACCAGACATTATGTAGAAATCTTGTAGTCCAGTAGGTTCTGCAGTTATCGCCTGCTAATATTAAAACCACAGTGACCAAGGCTGGTACCATCCTTGAACTCCTGGCTATCTTTGTGGTCTAAGAAAATGACAGAATCCAGAAAGTAAAGAAATACCTCAAAGCAAGGTCAGGATCACAACAGAATTTCTGTGTGCTCCTTAAGAGTTCCTCAACAGCCTATGTCATGGCTGAAAAGGGTCAATACCCAGCCCCACCTACCTAGACAAAAATAGAAAATAAGTAAAAATAAACCAAATATAAATTATTAAATTCCATTTGCACGGAACTTCATGGAAAGCAAGATTGCAGTGTGTCAGTTTTTGCATAGGCAGAGAAGAGAATGATTATGAATGTCTGCCTTTGTGAGTTCAAAATTTTTTTAGCAATGGCTTGTAAAATTTATATAGTACATTGAAAGGTAAAAGTACAAACAGAACAGTGAAAATAAACATATAGATCTGCGCTGATATCACCATGCAAAACAGAAGAAAATCAATGACACAAAATGCAAACATATACTGCAATGAAAAAATGTTCTAGAACCATGAGGTAAATAGCCACTTGGGGGGAGACTGGTTTACTTTTTGATTTGGTTGTATGACAAAGAGAGATAAAGAATGTACCATTATAAATAAGCCACAACAGTTTTATTACAGTGTATTTTGGATTAATAGTTTTTGTCTCATTGGCAAACTATATAATAATTCACTTTGTTCATGGCAAATTGGAAAATGAGAAAACAAATATGTAAAGTACTATCCATAAAGATCAGCGATTTCAGCTATTACCAGACTAAAATATTGTTTTTTGTTTTAAAATGAACAGATACCTCTTGCAAAAGTCAAATAGGAATTATCGATTATTTCTGTCCTAGGAATGGTTAGTCTCAACAGGAGGAAATTTAGCCAGTCTTTACTGTATACATATGCAGCATAGTTCCCTGCTATTTACCACTCAGATTTCTAATATAAAAATATGCTTTTTTCATTAGAAAAATGTGGAGATTGTATTGTGGATAATATTAAAAGGGTAACATGCAATGATGTCAATGACAATTAATACAATAATGAATTGAATGCCATAAAGTGCATAAGGAAACAGTCTTTGATTTAAAGAAAAGAAACAGTTTAGTCTGAAACACAAGTCTTTATGATCTATTTATATTTAAAGCAGCCTTACATCTAATGAATCATGTAACAAAAATTCTCTAATATCAATGAGGCACTTAATAAAACTGGTAAGAGGAGTTAACTATACTGCAGCCCAAGTCCTGTAGACAGCCAGCTGTCCTATGATTCTGTAAGCTCATTCAGTTTTGCTGACAACTTATTAGTTAATTAAGTTAGTGCTGTAATAAACGACAGCAAGCTGAATGCTGTGAAGTTAACACAAGGCATTTCTGCTATCAGCTGACAAGTATTAAATGCCACAACTCAGAAGCAATGAACCTATATAGTGAAGATACAGTGCAGAAATCATAAGCTTCAGTTTCTCTGGGATAGCCATTTCCATAATTAAACATATGAGAAGCCATATTTGCTGTATTCACTTTGTTGTGGGAAATATAAGATGCTTACAAAAAAGACTAGGAGATTATACAGTAAGATGGCAAGTTCAATAAAGTAAACTGCTATCTGATAAATACCAGAAAAAGTAGCAAAAAGTGTTTCTTGTTTCTTGGTAACAAATGAGAAATTAGATTTACACTTGCAAGACAGCATGAGCTGCTAGCAGATCCACCCCATCTATCCATTAATCTGCTTGCCTACACATGCACACACACACACACACACACACACTGCTAACATTATAGTTGAACTTTACTATACTTCGTAACTACTGTTCAGAGTAATCTGATATTTCCAGTGAAGTATATTGACAGTACCTCATTTTATATTTTGTGACATTGAGTTACTATAGCCACATTGCAACAACATAACGTTTATAAAATTCCCAGACTTATATTTTCATAAAATAAATCTTTGTTACTCTTCTACATGCATACTTGTTCCCTGGATGATGCAACTTTTATCTGTAGCCAGAATAAGTTCATAACTATGTGCCTTATTAGTAAGGTATGTGTCACAAGGCCTTTACAGTATAGAGTTACATATGGACTGTAAGGCTGGTGGCTCTGTACATTAGACAGCCCTCTTTATATGTGCCCACCATAATATTCAGACAAAGCAAAGACGTGTTTAGGCATTTATTGAAATATGATAAACAGGCAAGTTAACTAATTCAAAATGGACTATCTTTAGAAACAGCATGAAATCCAGGTAAATTACAGTATGTGTGAAATTGTGCAAAAGATATAGAGAAAAGGTATACATTTAAACTGTATAAGTATTTTAGTTAATGAAAAGTATGCCATAAAACTTATTAATGCAGAAACAAGTAAACACTCACAACAAGCTCCGTGCACACACAAAATAATACCAAGTCCAATTGTTCAAGTCAAAACTGTTGCACGGAGATGCAGAAATCTGGATACACAAAGTCCATTAGTATTCAACGTGACTGCCTGCTAGGCACAACAGCATATGCTGTTTGAGTTCAATAATGTCAACTACAAAAGTCACTACTTGCTATTCAGCACTGTTAAGAACTTCCAGCAACACCAGTCAACTCCACCGAACAATAACTTGTGAATCACACAGAATCAATAATCCAAGCGTTCAGCGAGGTGAAAGTAAAAGAATTGGTTTATTAAAACATCCGGCAAGCGCTTTCGACAAGGTCTTCTTCAAGCCGTTATACAAATTTTTTAAAAAACATTCACAAACATTTATAAAGGATGTGACATAGACATAATGATGTCACATCCTGTTCAGACTACAATATATTAAAGATACAAAACATTTTCTTAAAACTTTTGAGCACTACAGAAATAAATCACCTAACATTCTTGCTGGGTATGGCAAATTACAGATGCTATTTGCACATACATCAACTAGTGCAGCTCTAAAACTGTTAACATCAAAGTACATTAAAATACATTAAAATGCAGGACATTGTCTGCACCATTCCGGCGCTGTAAAATTGAAGTAACTAATATTATAGTAGGTATAACAAAATGCAAACACTATTTCTACATGCAACAACTAGTACAGCTCTTTACCTATTATCAAACAAAATATACATGAGATCTACATTTGTAGTTTAAATCTTGCTCTCAGTAGCTGCATTAGAAAATCCTGGTTCACTAGTTGTCAAAAATGCAAAGCACTGAATCCAACGTTGTATACACAACTAAAAACATGAAACAGATGTCCTTATTCACCTTCCAGCATCCAGAAACTATTGCAAATGCATGACTGTTAAAAATATGGTGGTGGGGGGGGGGGTATAGGGCAGGGAGTGGATGAAAGTGGAAATTGGACTGGAAACCTAATATGGGAGGTCAGGAGGTGGGACTAAATGAGTGAATAGATGATCCTATGACAGAGGTATGGGGTAAATGGAAAGAGTGTGCAGGCAAAGCTACTGGAAATGTAATGGGTGCAGCTAGAACCGTGCATTCAAAGGGTCTGGATATCTGGATTCAACGGATAGGTTTGCCTTTGAGTATAGGCTTGATTGATACCCTATCATTCAGGCCGGGGCTCCTATCAGCCCTCAGTCTAACAATCCATTTCACCTCAGTTTGTTCTGTTTTATTACACACATCACCTCTTCTATTACTAGGTCTATTCAGATCTATTACTTGAAAAACAAAACTGTGTTCATTCGAGGTGTTCGAGATATGTTTGGCCAGTGCATTGGATGAACATTGCACCTTAATTTTGTATACATGCTCCCTGATTCTCTCTTTTAGTTTTCTGTCTTTCCTACGTAGAACACAGGACAGTATACGCATGTATCATAATATTCAATAATATTATGAGGAACCAAGTGATGAGAGCCTCTAGATTGAATTCTGATTATACAGGATTTCTGAGTGAGTTAGATGACTTACGAGCTAAATTTTTAGACCGCTCATACACAGAAGAAGAAATTGAAGAAAATTTTAGCGGGATAGATATCCTAAGGGAAGGTAGAGCACATCCGTACTTTGCCATGCCACACGTTGACACATTGAGTTCAGGATATTCACCTGATAACAGTAATGAATACTTTCAAATCCCTATACATTTCACCCAAGACGTAAATAGTATTAAGTACATTTACAAGAAACATTGGGATATCCTATTGACAGATGCAGCCATTTCTAATGTGATAGGTGACACCCCTAAATTTACATATAAAAATAAAATGAATGTTCATAAGATGTTATGTGGTCCAAATAGGATAGATAGAGGAGCACCTGTCAGTGACAATATCAACATAACTAAGAAATGTCATAAATGCAATCAATGCAAATACATAAAAGAATCTAATGTTTTTACGCATCCAAGTACCAAACAAGAATATACATTTACGTCACCAGCCACATGTGATTCTGTACATGTTATATATTTGGCTACATGCGTATACTGTCCTGCGTTCTACGTAGGAAAGACAGACAGAAAACTAAAATAGAGAATCAGGGAGCATGTATACAAAATTAAGGTGCAATGTTCATCCAATGCACTGGCCAAACATATCTCGAACACCTCGAATGAACACAGTTTTGTTTTTCAAGTAATAGATCTGAATAGACCTAGTAATAGAAGAGGTGATGTGTGTAATAAAACAGAACAAACTGAGGTGAAATGGATTGTTAGACTGAGGGCTGATAGGAGCCCTGGCCTGAATGATAGGGTATCAATCAAGCCTATACTCAAAGGCAAACCTATCCGTTGAATCCAGATATCCAGACCCTTTGAATGCACGGTTCTAGCTGCACCCATTACATTTCCAGTAGCTTTGCCTACACACTCTTTCCATTTACCCCATACCTCTGTCATAGGATCATCTATTCACTCATTTAGTCCCACCTCCTGACCTCCAATATTAGGTTTCCAGTCCAATTTCCACTTTCATCCACTCCCTGCCCTATACCCCCCCCCCCATATTTTTAACAGTCATGCATTTGCAATAGTTTCTGGATGCTGGAAGGTGAATAAGGACATCTGTTTCATGTTTTTATTTGTGTATACAACGTTGGATTCAGTGCTTTGCATTTTTGACAACTAGTGAACCAGGATTTTCTAATGCAGCTAGAGAGCAAGATTTAAACTACAAATGTAGATCTCATGTATATTTTGTTTGATAATAGGTAAAGAGCTGTACTAGTTGTTGCATGTAGAAATAGTGTTTGCATTTTGTTATACCTACTATAATATTAGTTACTTCAATTTTACAGCGCCGGAATGGTGCAGACAATGTCCTGCATTTTAATGTATTTTAATGTACTTTGATGTTAACAGTTTTAGAGCTGCACTAGTTGATGTATGTGCAAATAGCATCTGTAATTTGCCATACCCAGCAAGAATGTTAGGTGATTTATTTCTGTAGTGCTCAAAAGTTTTAAGAAAATGTTTTGTATCTTTAATATATTGTAGTCTGAACAGGATGTGACATCATTATGTCTATGTCACATCCTTTATAAATGTTTGTGAATGTTTTTTAAAAAATTTGTATAATGGCTTGAAGAAGACCTTGTCGAAAGCGCTTGCCGGATGTTTTAATAAACCAATTCTTTTACTTTCACCTCGCTGAACGCTTGGATTATTGATTCTGTGTGATTCACAAGTTATTGTTCGGTGGAGTTGACTGGTGTTGCTGGAAGTTCTTAACAGTGCTGAATAGCAAGTAGTGACTTTTGTAGTTGACATTATTGAACTCATACAGCATATGCTGTTGTGCCTAGTAGGCAGTCACGTTGAATACTAATGGACTTTGTGTATCCAGATTTCTGCATCTCCGTGCAACAGTTTTGACTTGAACAATAAAACTTATTAAGACAGAGAAACTTCAGTCTACTCTAGCAGACTCAAACATGAGGAGTAACTGATTAATATAACTGTGTATACTAAATTAAGCAAACCACCTCTTACTCTTGTGCAGTGTAGGCAGGGTCCCTAAAACTAGAATGTACAATCAATTAATGCAAACTAATTTGGAATAAGTGTAAAATAAGTGAGAAGAAAACCAGGTAAAGATAAGTTCATTAAGGATGTGGATCTTGCATTTGTACTTGGAATCATGAAGCCTGTGGCTGCATTTTAGCCTTTCCTTTTTTTCAGTTAAGAGAGTATTGCAGCCTTGAACGGTCCTTTTTAGACCAATAGATGGTGGTCCTGTGAAACGGAATCTTTTACCATAATGTGATGTATCCATTATCTATATTTCACAGCAAAACAGGAAGAGAAACAGGCCATTATGCAAAGATTACAGTCACTTTACATTTGCTTGATGGCAAAACAGGTCTCGGAGACAATCTATTATGCCTCTGCATTGTGTGTAACAGCCCATACACCCTTCAATTTTACCATCTGCCACCTCTTTCTCTACCTGTATCATGCCCAAACAACTGTGTCTGTGAATTCCCTCTGCACCACCCATTCTGATTGTTATCCCATGAGTCCCCAACCCTCTCTATGAAGAAGTATCTTTGGAGTTTCAGAGAACAGGCAGTCTTATTAATCTGCATCTTGTGTCTGCTTAGCCACTAATCCCCTTCATGTTCTAAATAACCTCTTCACATTAGCCTGATATAACCCTGTTCACCAATACGTTATCTCTGATGTCTCTTCTGTTTCTTCTGGGAAGAGCTTCAGCTCTTCTAGACTCTGGTCATATCCTTTATCTTCCACATCATGCACCTTTCTAGAATCTTTCCATGGACTCTTTCCAGCAGTCTAGCATTCATTTTCACGTAAATCATCCAGAACCACACCCAAGGACTTCAGAAATATCCCACCAGAGCATGATTGAAATGAAACATTATGCAGTTGTTTCTGGTGTCTGAATTTCTGGAGAAACATCCTGTCATTTTGATTACTACAGCCACTGTATTCTCACTATGCTCCTGGTTATCCAACCCACATGGATCAGCAGCCCAGACCCTTTTCCTACTCCATTGTCATCAGTTACACTATCCAAAACATACATAAAGCCCGGCTTGTTGTATCCAAAATGCAATATTTTTCATCTGTTTGTAATGAGTGTCAAGTTCATAGGTTCATAGGTAGGTACTAGGCTACCGGCCCAAGGGCCTATGTAAGCCTAATCAACAAGGTTCCCTGGCTTATGCCACCCAAGAAAGTTAATTTCTTGTGCCCCTGTCGAGCAGAGACTCAGAAGTGATCCCCGGGGTGTATTTCCTATTTCCCATCCACTCATCAAGATTTTTCTTGAAGAGTGCTAATGAAGATCTTTGCTTGACATAGATTGGTAGCCTGTTCCAGAGTATGGGAAGTCTCTGGGACAGGAATCTATCCCCCCAGCATGTCCTGTTTATTGTGGTGACAAGGTTTAGGTCCCTAGACCATGTAGTTCGGAGAGATTGGGATTTCTTTAGGTGTAGCATGTCCAACAACTCTGGGTTTGACATAGCTTTATATGTTAGGCAGAGATCACCTCGGAGTAGGTGATATGGTATGGAGTAAAGCTGGAGTTTTTTGAGATGGTCAGTGTAGGGAATTTGTTTGAGACCAGTAATCCTCTTTGTGAGGTACTTCTGTGGCCTTTCCAGCTGCTACAGATGTCTTGTGAGGTACATTCCAAAAGGGGCGTTGTACTCTATAATGGGTCTAATGAATGTCAAGTAGAGGGGAATAATGACCTCTTTTCCTAGATGAGAACCCTTTTATGATGAGGTGTGCCACATCGAAGGATTTCCTGACTACTGTGGTGATGTGACTATCAAAGGAGAGACTACTGTCCACCTGCATTTGTATTGACTCATTAACTTCTCCAAATTCTTTGCTTCATGTTTTTCCCCTGTCCTCGATTGTTGCACCTATTTTTGTGTCATCAGTGAAGATGTTGATCTGTTCTCTGTTTCCTCAAATATATCTAAAGCAAACGCACTGAAATATATTGAAGTTAGGACAGATTCTTGGAGTACTCCACTAGTCACCCTCTTAATTCATGACACCACTCATCTTACCAGTTAAGTGTCCCACCCTTCAAACAAGGTGCAGTCTGGATACTCATGCTATCTGTCACCCACAATCCCTCTAGTCTCTCATCAGCCACTTGCTGGGTATCTAGTCAAAGGTCTCGGTGAAGTCCAGCTAGACCACACACACTGATTCTTCCCTGTAAAGTTAGCCTATAAGCCAATTATGAAACTAGATTTGGTTATAGTAGCAGCACCTTTTGTCCCTTTTCCCCGTTGGTTGAAGTCCTGAACATTGTTGTTCTTTAGGAAAGCATCTGGCCTTCACCTCAGACTGTGCTTCTATGACTTTCCCTGCCAACATTATCAAGCCTTTAGTTTCCTGGATTTTCTGCTTTCTCCAACACACTATGTAACCGGTACCACAGTCTGCACCTATATTTTTGTCATCAGTAAAGATGACAGAGGCCTCCATTCCTTAAACACACCCGCAACAAACAACATAATAAAGATATCCATGAAGGAATGTGTCATCATACTGACCAGATTCTTAAGGCCTCTGGCATGTAGCTTATATATTTCTTGTGCATTAAACTCCATAAAGGCATCCAGTTTCCTCTCCACCTCCTCCCTCTCTCTCTCTCCTGCTCTCTCAGTCTTAGTATCTTTCCCAATTCTCTAACTACTTCCTTGCATGTCAGTCTCCTGTTTCCTTCAAGAATCCTGAAACCAAGTATGCAAAACCAAGTATGCATTCACTGCCTTAATTTTTCAAAGACTTCTATGATCTCTCATTCTTCTTTGCTCAGCATACCCAAGCCTGGTAAAAGCCTCCTACGTTCTGCTCCATACTAAAAAATAATTTTCTCCTATCTGGATATTTTGGGACAAATTCAATTTATTGTGTGCTTTTTCTGCACTCACCAGCTTTGTTGTCCTACTCTGTGTTTTCTTACTCAGTGTTTCTTCATCCTTTTGCACCATACATTTCACCTCTTGTAAGTTCATCTTTTGCTCTGATTGCTTGCCTCACACTTCTATATAGCCACAATAAGGTATATATGTTGTTCAGAGACAGTGCACAGAATGATGGAGGTGGAGTGGCAATATATATATAAAGAATATTATCAAATGCAAGTTTAGAGAGGAGGAGGAACATCACCCCTTGAAGTGAAGAACTGTGTGTGCAGCTCTTTGTGCATCCACAGTGTATCATTAAGCTACATTTCTGTGGTAACAGCAATGCCTATCCTGAATTTCTGCATCACCATTTGCAGCTCTTCCATTGTCCTACTTAGCAACTTACACTCCAAAATAATACTTCACAGCCATGCTTTGAGCCACCCTTGATTGTTTTTATATTTTCTGCATTTATGTTTCATTTTTCTTTTGCAGGAGTATCTACCCATCTGCTACTGTGACGTTGTTATCCTCCTTCCATTTTAATTTCAATGTGCAATCACTGAGATGTAGCTTTTCAACACATATTAAGAACGACTGTTCTTTCTGGACTTAAACCGAGCCTGTTTCTCGCATGCAGCTAGTCCCACCCTCTCACCATTCTCTAGTCTTTCTCTCTTGCACACTGCTACAGTCGGTCATTATGGTCACTAATCATTTCTTTACTCAGTGTACTGATTTTCACTGAAAATGGTATTTATGAGATTACTACCTCCATTCTGTCGCCTGGCAACTATGTTACAGCCTTTTGACCCCACTCTTCTGGAACACCATTGGTGTCCACCTGCAGTTGTTTCTCTTGCTAACTAGGGGGTTAACTGAGCTGTATCTAAAACTGGTCTACGGTGATCAGTGCATTACCCTGGTGAACATACATAAATAAACAAAGCCACCTCTGTCACTTCTCTTCACGTCTACCTAAATTAAAGCTCCAATATCAGCATCGCTTTAAGTTAGTCTGTACTGCCTCCATGCACAAGACTGTTATTAACCTTCTGCCTGTGTTTCCAATCATCAAAATTGTCTTCTCTTTCCCTACAAAGGCTATCGTGTCTTGCACATGCTAGTACCTTTTTTGTTTGCAGTCTTTCCCAATCATGTTTACTGGACCAGCCCTCTTCACTCTCTCTTTCCCATACTTCCTATACTTTTCCTGCACTTCTCTTTCTCTGCCCCCTGCTTGCCTAATTTGTCTTAGAGTCCCTTTCTGTTAAATTCCTTTATGTTATCCTCAAGGAGTTGTTTCCTTCATGGCCACATAAAGCTCTAGCTTCCTTTACCATTTGTTACTGTTATCTGCAGCTATCCTTCCACCCTTGTTCTTTCTCTTGGTCTCCCTTTCATGGTTGTATCTCTCACTTTCTCCCTTCATCTGCCATTCTTCCATTCACCATTTTCCATCATATCCTGTCTACCCTCCCCATTTCCTTTTCTTCTCAAGTTCAGCTATACCTTCTCACCTAAATCACTTTCTCTTACTTTACTTATCCATCTTGTGCTGCTTTTAGGTGGAGGAAAAATGGGTTTTGGCTAAGATATCCCACTATTATCTATATGAATTCTCAAGATGTTATGCTAGTTCTGTAGAGTATTAGGCTATAGCACTGATGATTTTAGCCCCACTTTCCCCTGTTTATAGAGAAATCATCAGTGAGGCCAACACCCCAAAGTTAGAGATGGCCTTCTGAAGAAACCACCCCTTTTAAGACATCCTTTACAGGAAGCCCAGTATAACAACCTCAGTGTAAAGGAGCTTCATCTCCATATTCCTTTAACACTCAGGCTCTGACAATAGTGGCAGAGGCAACAGCTACCAAGCACTGGTTCTGTCACAGGGAACATGCCCCATCTGATATACAAAAGCCACAAGACTCTTTCTCAGGTTACAGTAGGTAAAAAAATCACAGGTTAGTGTCTACAGGGATGCCATGCTAAGTCCAAATGTGAAAGGTGGAGCCACAGCTATATGAAACCCAGCCTTCCATGAACCACCATTAGTGCAGGGTACTTGTCAGCATCCCACCAATTTTCCTATCTTTGTCTGTACCGTATTATGTAAATATGTGCACTATGTATGTAATCCCGTCCTCACAGAAAACACTTTCCATCTTATGTCCAAAGGTGCCCATTCCTTCTGTGCTGCCCTCTTATGTTATATGATATAGCATAGACTCCAACTGATGTGTTAAAATAACAGATGAACACACACACACACACACACACACACACACACACACACACACACACACACACACACACACTTTAATGTGAGAATATTTTTGTTTCACATAGCCCATGAGACTACTGTCATGCTTTACCTCTTAACTTTAAAGAGATCCTCTCCCTATTACTACTACTACTAAGCTTTATTTTGCATTATGATTGATGATGATGGTGTACTAGAGATAAGTCTAAGGCATGTGAGTGCAATCATAAAATTACAACTGAAATTAAGATACTTATTTTCCAACTACTGCAATAAGTTTATACCTATGTCCAGGTCAGGAGAAGCCAAGTCTCAAAGGTGATTATATCACTTTCAAATATCTGGGCATCTACTCTAGCTCTGAGAATGATACCTCATCTAGCTGGATCTGATTATTTGACTCTGTTGGGGGAAACATAACCAAACCTCAGAGCGCAGGGCAGCTTCTCATCCTTTGGCTACCATGTGCTGTGAGAACTCCATTACCAGCTTCTTTACCATCCTGAATGTACCTATAAAGACTTAAAAAATAAAAAGCCATGGACATTCAAAAGCCATGTAGCTGAAACACTGGAATGTCCATAGAGTGCCATTTCCCTATATTTAATGGGCCTCCAATTCATGAGGTTTAAAGTATTACGCATTGAAGACACTAGCTTCACTGGGTCTTTCTTGCAGTTTGTTGCAGAATGGTCTGTCTGTGTGACCTTTTTACCTTTTGGTTTGGTGGTTATTTTCAAGTCAAGAGACTTTGGAGTTTGCAAGTTCAGATTTGTTCTTCAGTAATGGTGTCTCCTTCCTGGTTGTGATCTATATAGAACATCAGAGTCTCAGCAGAAAAATTTACTACTGATATGGTCTGCCTTTTTGCATGTTCTAGGGTGTTGTGCACTCATGCTATCTTGCTTGGGTTACATTCATTGGATACATGAGATGTTCTGTTATAGATGGTCTTTTGTACTTTGCTGTGTCTTTTCCAATTCTGCTTTGAGTTGGTGCCCAGATGTTTGTGCTCTTTAAGGCCTATGAGTCTGGCAATCTCATGCTTAGACTTAGATATCATTCAATCGGGATTTGGATTGGAGACAGCAGTACTTGCTGCAGTTGAGTACTGCACGGCCTGTAGAAAGCTTGACGTCAATCTAGGTTTTCTGCTGAGGTTTTAACTGCTTGCACTATTCTCTCAACCTGGCCCTTACATTTTAGATACAGTGGATTGATGTTATGGGAGTGACCTCCCAATCACTGGTAAAATGTCTGGCAGATGGTGCAGATGACTGTAGCTATGAGCTGTTCATAAAGTACTTCCTGTGGTCCAGGGCTTGATTGTTTCAGCTTTCATTTACCTACAGTGTGACCTTGAACAAGTTACCTAACCAAATGTTGTCTTAAAACAATTAGGGATTTGGCCTAATAAACTGCAAGAATTCCACAAGGATGGAATGGCAGTGAAAAAAAGCAATGTGGTGGTGGCTTCCTGTATGTCTATTGCCCCATACAGCACTGAGGTATAGTCTCTCATACAGAAGAAGTAACAAGCTGAGTCTGACTAAAGGATGGCTTATTTGTTGGAAGGTAAGGGACAAAAATGACCTAGAAAAATATATTGATCAAAAGACCTTTCTTGCCACTCAGTTGTTCCTAGGTGAGTTTGAGAATCTTTTATAACATTAACTTTCAAAGTGTAGGCACAATCGCTCTAATTTGAACATCAATTCTGGGCTAAAGCTTATTTCATCAGAATAATTGAAATAAGGCTTGATTAGCAGGAGTATTTGTTTTGTGCCACAGGACAGCACTTTAGCATTGTCAGCTTTCACTGTTCCTCATCTAGGTCCTTTACAGTGTATCGAATTCTTGATGTCTTTCCTTCATCTGGGAAAGATATGTGGATACCGCAAGCACAATTATCTCATTGTCTAGCAATTATTTCACAGTTACCATGAGGTGAGCATTGCTGGGAACATTGCCATATGCATGTCTTTAAAGGGGCTTATATTTCACAGTTTACCTATGACCCATTAGGGTGTGCCTTTGTTGAAGGTTGGGCATTGAGCTGGCACCTCGGCATTTTGTAAAAATCTACTGCCAATCATTAGTGGACTGGAGTTCCGCTGTGGCGACCCCTTACCAGGAAAAAAACAAAAGAAGAAGACCTATGACCCATCAGGTCACACTAATTCATTTTACAGTTTTCTGAAAGATAAATTCCAAATACCATGAATCAAAAACATTAAAAAAAAATTCTGCTGCACTGCAATGTGAGGGGATCTGTTCCCCCAACCAATTATATATAGCAACTCACTCCAAAGGAGAAAATAACTTAAACAAGCACCACCATCACACACTACACAGCATATTGCAGTAAAACTCACAGCAACAGTAAATTCTTGAACAAAAAACATCAGTGGAAGAGCCGGCAATGCAGTATGCATAACTCATACTTTAATTGTTTGTTAAAATTCTGAAAATTCAGCATCATCCATTAAAGATGCATTGAAAGTCAATGCAGGGGGCTTTTGAAAAATAGGTTTGTAGATGTACTCCCCAGCAACAGGCTTCCCATAAACATATTTACAAAGATGTTCAGTCGTATATAAAGGCTAATAGCTCTTTTTTAATTGACATATATAGTTTGGGAATCCAACATGTCTCTAGACCAATATTCCACTGGTTGTCTCCTGCAGAAGAAAAACTCCAAGCCAACACTGACTGCATCAATTTGCATGACCACTGGCTTTCTTGCATCACATTATTACACTGCAAAAGCCCGTTACTTAATGAAAGAACTTTAAGGTCTTTCCATCTTTGTGCTCACAGCATCACCCATTATCCTGTTCAAACAGCTTATTTAGCAGCAGAGGCACTTGAGAAAAATTGGATATGAATTTGGAAACATACTGGGTATCTAAAAAATATCTTCATTGCTGATATATCCTGCAGCTGTTCTAGCCTCATTACAGCTTGAACCATCGGTGTTTCAAGTCTCATGCCTTCTCAAGATAGAACATGGCCTATGTATATGATAGACTGGATTCTAATCTGGAACCTCTTAAGGTTCAGTTTAGTAATGTAGTGATATGGTCTATCCATTAACCTTATCAGTAAGTGGTTTTGTTCTTCTTTAGTCTGGCCTTTTCACCATGCCATTGATAATGTTGACTTTCTCTTCTTTTCCTTCTTTTATGGGAGTGACTGCCATTTGAAATACTTCTTGTGTTGACAAAATTCCAAATATCATACAGAGGAACCTATTTCATATGAGTGGTGTGCCAAAGGTGCACAGTCTGGAGTTGGAGCTTTAATCACCAAATTTAATTTGCAAAAAGCAATGGCTTGCATCTAAAAGTTGAAAAGTATTTAGACTCTGGTAACATTGCAACCACTTTTTTAGTGTTCGGAGAAGAATGCCCCTCTTTCCTATTTTTGTTCAGATCCTTGGGGTCTATACAAATTGTGATCTTATTAACATTAAAGGAATTTATATGTTTCGCTGGCTATGATGCATTTTACTCCATACACTTGAGCTCCTGCTCAACTAAAAGTTTCATAGCTATGGGCAACCCTCTGAGAACAAGTATTACAGGTGCCACTTTGGGTTCAGCCTTTATACTGTATTCACCAGGCAAGCATCCCAAGTGTGCAAAAATATTCTTGCTGGTACCTAGAATCTCATTTTTACTCTTCCTGTTTCTGCATTGTTCAAAGAGTATGAACCAGATTCAATAACAGCTGCATTAATTAGGTAAGTATGAGCAGCGGAGTGGTGCAGCAGTTAATGTTGTCACCTCAAAGCAAGAAGTTCTCCAGTTCAATCCTCAGCTAGGATGCTTCTGTAAGAATTCTGCATGTCTTCCCTCTGTTCGAATGGGTTTCCTCTGGGTATTCTGGTTTCCTCTCACATTCCAAAGATATGCACCTGGATTGTTTCTCCCAATGACTCTGCTGAAAATAGGCTCTGTCCTAGTTGAACTTTCCTGGTCAACAAATGTTAAATAAATAAATAAATAAGTGCACACAATCTGTATTCAAGAACATTCCTACCACATTGTTTGGGCTTTCTAATCACTTGGAAATATACTAAGTGTACATTCCAAAGACATGTGTCTGGATTGTTTCTTCAAGGGCCTCTGCTGAAAATAGAATCTGTACTAATCGGACTTTCCCAGTCAACAAATGTTAAATAAAAAAATTAAAAAGTGTACACAATCTGTATTTAAGAACATCCCTACCACATTTTTGTGCTTTCTAATCACCCAGAAAGATTATACTAAGTATACATGTAGTCTACACTTTGTGGCAACTTTTATAAATCCCTCTCAGTATTTAAAGCTGCAAGAAAATCAGTAAGAAAACTAAAATTAGGAGGAAGAAAGTGTGAGCTATATCTGTGTTGTCTGTTCACTCAGAACAGTGTACACTCAGTGTAGGCTTTATTGAATCCCAGGGTATAATGTGTTAGGTTACTTCCTTGATTCTGCAAGCTGCCATTAAGAGGAAAGAAAGTTTTAACATGCTGAATTTTGTATTAGCAACCTGACAGTATAAACTGTAGATGGTTTTGTATTATTTTTGAAGACTGTAAAATTATTGTTCTTAAAATGTTTTCATAATACTTCAGAGCTTTTCTCCTTGGATCTCCACTGAAAATAGACTCCTACCCAGTCAGTATTTCCCAGTAATCAAATGTCAATAAATAGACTCTATTCTATACCAGTTGTCCTACTGAGTAAACTACGGATTCATGTTTCCATATTCAGCTTCTCTCAAGCCTTTCTGTATAAAATCAAGTCCACCAAACCAATAAAAGATAAAAAAATAAAGGTCTAACAATCTGTTTGCATTAATTCCTTTAATGTTAAGCTCCTTCATCCTTCCTGGACTTCTTCAGAAAATAAAAATGTACAGCAGCATCAACTCTTTAAATACCCTAGCTAATTAACAATACACCAATAAAGAATCCACTCCAATTACTATTATAGAAAACACTGTCATCATTTAAAAAAATCATCCAATAAAATCTCTTTTACCATCGTAACATATATTATCATTCTACCCTGAAACAATGCTTCCTGAGAACACTTTTGATTGACACTGAATCATTAAGTACAGGAAACATAGTATTTAATCTAAGCTGCCATTTTAATTCCTTTTCTTTCACCATGTTCTTCTATAGTCCACCCCTGGGATCCTGCTTAACTTTCTATAAAACCACAAAATTAAATTTACTAAAATGTGTACATGTCTTAGCATGTTTAGCTAAATCACTATCAACTTCGTCATTTTTGATATCCTGCAAATGTTTGTATGTCCTTTTTCTTAATATTCTAATTATCTTCCCCACATAATAGCAGAAACATGTCTGGCACACTGCCAGATAAACCACTCCCTAGGTACTGCAGTTGAAATATACCTTACTGATCAATGTAAAATTAATGTTTGATAAATATAATGAATCTACATTATAAATGTATGGGCATTGAGAAAATGTACCATATCTATACATGCCGCTCTTCCCTTGCCAAAACACCCCATTATCTACAGTCATATCATATTCAAGAAATAATTTAATACTTTTATTCATTTTGAAAATAAATTTAGGGGGTCATGTCCACCCTCCCCCTAAAATTTTTCTCTTGGCTATGATCGACCAGTTTTTCTTAACCACCTTCAGCAGTTTGTTACATACTTCGAATATGTCACAACCATTGTATTAGCCAAGCCTTCATCTTTCCTACTTAAAACAATATTTGTAATGTTTCCTACATTCCTCAAAAGTGGTGTATAAACACCATTCATTCTTTTCAGAATTACCTCATCCAAAATGGGCAAAATAAATGCTAGGGGATACCCATGTTCAGTAAATAAACTAACCAAGTAATTAATTTCCTGCAAAAACAACTCTTTGTTAGATGCCATTCTAGCAACTTGGACCATCTGGCTCTTCACCAGACCCTTGTTTTGGTATAAAGGATGTCGACTGCCATAATGCAAATACGAATTTTCAGAAGTCTTCTTCCTATATATATTAGATATACACTGTCTGTCATTAACATCCTACTGATCTTAATATCCAAAAAAAAATTCACCCTTTCAGCACAATGGTTAAATGTAAATCTTAAAAACAATGTCATATTATTCACAAACGTAAAAAAAATCATTGAGTTGTTCAACTGACCCAACCCAAAGGATGACTATATCATCCAAAAATTGACAATATTTCAGAATATATACACCATGAACCTAGAACTAAAACATATTGTTTCTCCCAAAAATACATCACTATGTTGGCAAAAATAAGGGCACATCCTACTCCCATGGCAACCCCCGAATTCTGTAAAAAATATTCACCCTCAAACCAAATAAAATTATTACATAAAACAATCTCCAACATATATATTATCAGATAATTGTTAAATTATCTAAAAAGTAATATTTCTTTAATACTTCACTAGACCATTCAAGACCAATGTCATGTGGAATCACAGAAAATAAATCAGCAACATCCATTGTCACAAGCATTGCATTTTCTGTAAATAAATCATTGGTTAGAGACATGAATCCCTCAGTAAATGTGAATGTATTTCCATAAATGGCTTTAACTTATAATTATTACATTTTGCTAATAGCTCAGTTTTCGACCCCTCGCATAGACTATGGAGCATAATGGGGGATCCATAATATTTTTGTGAATTTTTGGAATTCTAAACATAGTCACAACTCAGGGATTTTCAACTAACAAACATTCATATTCATTATTGGTTATAATATTCTGCAATAATAAATCAGATAAATACCAACCAATCTTCCTATATGCGATGTTTATTTCATTCAAAGAGGAGATACTATAAACTTCCTCATTCAATAATAATTCATGAATTCTCTTGTAATAATCAGCATTACTCATCAGTACCACCCCTCCTTCTTTATCAGTTTTCATGACTCGGACATTTTCCTTATGTAATGGTTTCAATAAATACAGTTCATCCCTAGCCAAATTGTCCATCTTCATAGATTGTTTATTCTTCAATATTTCCCTAAATTCCAGTTCACATCAATACTAAAACATCTGCCAATGCTCTCTGTATCAGAGGATTTAACATACTTTTTCTATATAAACCTGAACAGTGAGGAGTACCCTGAAAAGTATTTTCAAACACTGAAAGAAAGTTCATTTTCCTCACAAAAAGTTTAAGCTTTATAAGCATTATGCCATTGTGAGCAAGGGGAACAAATGTTAAGCCACTTTCAAAAAGAGTAAAATAAATCCCATCAATGACCAAATAGTTAAAATTATAATTCTGAACCATTTTTTCCTATAAATAAATAAATAATATAATAAAATATGTCATCCAGGGCAAACCACCACTCCACCCCCCAAGCTTATTCAATACCAGTTATGATATTCCAACCCATTTCAACAAATACTTTACTGAATCCATTTTAAACGTTATAAATACTAACTTCTCTCCCACCCCCATTGTACCCCCACCAATTCACAATTTCAATAGCTTTCATTTTCAACCAGTCCCTACCTACTGTAAAAAAATACCTCAAAAGACTCAAGCTAACTACATTAGCTGCAGAGAAGCTACCAGCAGAATACCTGAAACTAGCAGCCAATGCCATCTCTGTCCCCATCGCCATCCTAATAAACCGCTCTATCACAAAAAATAAAACACTTAAACTTTAGAAAATTGCCCACATAATTCTACTTCAAAAGGCGGTAATTCAACAGATCTATCTAACTACCGTCCAATAGCTAGTCTGTCTCCCCTTTCTAAAATCTTGGAAAAATGCATTCATACACAACTGCTAGAATATCTATTAACTAGCAATCTACTAACTCCCACATAGCATGGCTTCCAACCTAATCATAGCACTACCACAGCACTAATGAGTTTTATCAATACTGTTAACCAACTCTGAAGTGAAGGCAATCTAGTCTCCTCAACTTTCCTTGATCTGTCAAAGGCATTTGACATTGTATCCCATACCAAACTCTTAAATGTCCTAGCTGATCTAAACCTCAGCCAGACAGCAATAACCTGGTTTCATGACTATCTGGATGGCTATCACAAAGCAGTATTATGGCAAAAAGCAGAAGTATGGTAACAAAACCTCTCCCCTTTTCTGCCCTTTTCCTTGGGAGTCCCACAAGGTTCTATCCTTGGCCCACTCCTCTTCACAATCTTCACAAACAAACTTCATATAGCTACAAGTGACACCACACTCATTCAGTAAGCAGATGACTCAACCTTCATATGTGTTGCTCCTACCCTCCAGCAACTAGAACAACACATAACACAACAGTCATTTGCAGCTATAGAAGCTTGGCTAACCCCCCAAAAACTAAACTAATCCTATTTCACTCTGCTGCATTAAAAATTACCTCAGTTAATAACACCATCATGTCCACAGTTTCTAGTACTAAGTTGCTACGGGTCTCTATTGACTAGAATATGTTATCTGACACTCATATTGCCCAGTTCATGAAAAAAATTCACAAAAAGCTAGAGTGCCTCTACAGGAGTAAACTCTATCTCAAAGCTGACACCAGAGCTACTGATGCTAGAACCCACTTTACCTCAACCTTACTTTACACATCCCCTATCCTTACCAACCTAAGAAAGTCAGATATAATAAAATTAGAAACCTGTTATAATAAAATCGCAAAATTTGAGACAGGTGCTAACTATAGATCCCACCACTGCCACTCTCTCAGAAAACTTTCACGGCTTGAATTCCTCTCATTTTTAAATTTCAATCAGCTCAAAATAGCCCACCAAATAATAAACCAACCTGAAAAAGGTCCAGTCCTAAAGAACTTATTAGCTCACTACTCTAATAAATGGACCCTTTGCTCTAACAATAAGACATTACTAGAAATAACAAAAAGCAAAAATCACACTGGGGAATCCCTCTACTCCTGTAGCATCACCAAGGTCTGGAATAGCCTTCCATTTGACATTAAATCCAACACTAACATAGTACAATTCAAAAAACTACTAAAAGCCCACCTATCTGCTACATGGATGTGCCCATGTATTGAACCTGGCTAAAACAACTAAATTGGAATAAACCAAGTTCACCTAACAGACTGGCCAAACTACTGCCCCAGACTAAAACCAACTATCAAAATGATCCTACCTCTAGCTAACTCATGCCAAATTACCCACAAACTTTCTAAAAGTAAAACCCACTACTCTTTTCTACTTTCTTTCCACACATTTCTCCCTTTTCAGACCTCTTAACTCAAGCTTGCATATAGTGGCCAATCTTGTAAAGCCTGTATATTACATATTCTCCTCAAACAGGTCTGCTTGTAAGATTTATTGTACCCTGCAATAGTATCTCTCTACTAGTCTGATTTTTTTATACTGTATAAAATTCCATAAATTGTAACTTTACTTTTTTAAGAAATGCTATCTAACATTACTGTTGCTCTCTTAAGAAACACTATGTAAAATATTAAGTTGCTAAACTAAGTTTTCTCATTCAATGTATGTCTTGGAGCTTTTCTTCCCGGGCCTCTGCTGAAAATGGACTTGTTGTCCAGTTGGACTTTCCCGGTAAACAAATGTAAAATAAATAAATATAACTACAGTACCTGGTTTGGAATCAGCAGTACTAAGTTGATTGTCATCCCAAACAAGTTCACCATGCCAAAACATTGATTCAGTGAAACTGTCCTCACCAAAACGTACTAATTTATCTTCACAGAAGTATATTCCATGCTCTAATTGTATTCACTTGTGTTTTGCCAGGGTTTTGCTTTGGCTTTGGAGCCCACAGTCTATTATAGTGATTGGATTGGCTTTTCTGTTGGTGTATTTCTAATTAACTAGAGTATTTAAAAAGTCGATGTGAATTTTTATGTTCTAAAGAAGTCTGGGAATGGTGAAAATGCTTAACATTAAAGGAATTTATGTGAACGGGTTGTTAGTCCTTTGTTTTTTTTTTTATAATTCTGTGCAATACACTGACCTTGCCGGGAATATATAAACTAGAAAAACAATTTTTACTTCTGATTCTTACACCATATGTTAAAAGTCTCTGCTCTGAATATGTTAGAGTGAATATAGAGAAGCTCAATGTGCATTTTATACCTGGTACCAGTATTTAAATGTATCCCTGATTTAAAATGTTGCACTCAGCACCTGTATAAATCTTGAACTCAACTTTCTATTCATTTCTAGACAATCTTTCAGTCCAGTGATTTTTTTTCTTTTTTACAACCCTCAGATTTCTCAGAAACTAACATATTTATAGCACACAGTTCAGAGGTCTCAACGACCAGTTTATTAACTGACTCTAAACTGGTATTGCTCTGAGACTAGCACAAAACAGCACTTTCTCCATTCGTATGGAACACTTTCCAATTACTTTTATCACTGCAAATGTTTGCATCACATATGTTCTAAAGATTATTCAGAGTTCTAACATTATTGATCTAAGAACAAGATCTGCCTTCATAGCTATAACAGTATCTCTTGCACTGCTTACTTTTAGTGTCATCTTGACCCATTTTATTGTTTCATATTATCTGTATGACAGCGCTCCTAGTTTATTTACTATATAGCAGGGACTAGTGTCCTCTAGTTACTCTATAAATCCTCTAATTTGCAAGCATGTAATTTCACTGGCTCTGCATATATCAATAGACATTTCCAAAATCAAGTTACTGTCTCACAAAAGCTTGCCTCTAATGTTATCTCTACTAATATCATCCAAATGTTTGCCTCTTATAACTGACTCAATTCATTGAATTCCCAGTCTTTTGATCTACGCCTTATTGTGTTACATACAACTCTATTGTTTTTGTTGGTCCATGATTTCTTCTGTCCTGTGTCTTGTGCCCTTTCTTGCCTTACAGTACCCCTTAAATAATTCCTGATTTTCTTCCTCAGACTGAACCACTCAAATCACTGTATCCAAGCACTCCTAGTTTTCTGCTATATTACCTTAAAATTAAGTTTAGTTGGTGACTTTAAGGCAGCTGATCTATCCATTTTAGATTAAATTCAGCACTTATAGTTATGAACTTTTACTTTGACAAAGCTTGTTTTGCTGCTAGTTTTTTAGATGAACACTAGTGCTGTCTGTGGCCTTTTTATGTACCATTTATGTGGCAGTGTGCTTCACAATGAGCACTAACATAGCAGGCATAATGCTCACATAGTGACTTGTAAAAGTACTTGGTTTCTCCATCTCCCTCAGTAATCTGACTGATAAGGCTTTTGTTTCATACTATAACAATTCCTGAGTAAGACATACCAAACTGTATTTTTACTACATAAAGAGTTATTTTAAAGAGCATGAGTAAACTGGAAAGATACACTTGACAATTCTCATAATGATATGTGGAATTTCTATAAAAAATAAGGTACACCACAGCTCCAGATCCTGTTCTAAAATAGGGAACAGATATATACAAAGCTTTGTACAAACATAATTTACATCACATACTAGGAAAATGGAAGGGAACAAGCTGGCACATGCCTAAGCAAGCTTACACTAGCTGCTAAATGGATCATGTCCCAAGTACTATATATTACATATGTGGGCATTTATGTCCCTGTCCATCTGTGCTGTCATTTGCATCTCCTTATTTGTGTGGCCCTGGTTATCTATACACTTTACAAGGACCCCACTCTAACACAGATGTCTATTTTGACTCCTACCCCTTATACGATATTTGTATATCTCTGCTAAAAAGTGTTATATTTCCTGACAAATTAACACCCCAGTCTTTATAACCCATGAGTCTCCACATTATCCTATCCTGCATCTTATGTTTATTCCCCAGCTTATTCCAAGCATCGTTTTTTTACTCTGTTGTGCTACTCATCATCTCTCTCTCTCTCTCTCTCTCTGGGAGTACAACCTTGTGGGGTACTGCACACCCTTTAGGGCCTATTTGGAGTGGATCTCCACATGGGCTAAGGTGGCTAATGTTGGTTTTATTCGTATGCCTTTTCTACATTGTATAGCCTTGTAAAATAGCCACTGTGGGAGCATCCTAATAGTCTGCTATGGTGCAGTATAATTACTTCCATTCTGGGATGAGGAAGATGTTCCATGGGCATTACTTACTTTGTATTTTTACATGTTTGGAATAGACATCTGATGTCTGTGTGCAAATGATCACTAAACAATGACCTTCTGCTTCACTCTACCATAAATGTATTTAAGTTGTCTTACTTGACAATATTTAACAATTATTGTGATGAACAATGATGGAATGTGGAACTGCAAACACTGGTGCCTAGAAATATTGATATTTGTGTTAATATCAGCCTTCTTGACAGATGGACTACATTAATTTTTAATATGAAGTAGTGCAACCTCATAATGTAGTTAGTAATCAGGGGTGGGAGTAAAGCCTTGCTTAGAGTTGCCCACAGTGGAAAGATGCAACGGGTAAACTGCCTCAAGAAAGACACTGATTATTTATGCAATGCTGATAATGCAATGTCATGATGATAAGTTGGGCAGTGGGAAGGTGTATGTGGGGTATCAGACAGGAGTGAATTTATAAGTGTAAAAATGAAGCAAATCTGTAAATTGTTGGTAAATAGTGAGAAATATCCTTTGTAAGAGTTACATGTAGTTCAGCAAAAAATGTCAGTCTAAAACCAACTTCTAATTACATGAGAAGAAAGATAAATTTTGACAAAAAGTATAATAGTAAATTCATTAACAAAATTATTTAAATGATGTTATAACTAATAGATATATTCATTTTATATGAAAATTGTTCCTCCAAGGAAATAAATAAATCATACCTTTTTACATAGCTGGCAAAATAATTTTTGGAAGGCCTTTAGATAAAGAATACTTTATCCATCTCGAGATCTTCAACAGCAGCATGAAAGAAGAAAGCGTGAATTAAATATCTTACTATGTTTCACAAAGCTGTTAATTTTCCTTTTATAAATTTGCTTCCATGCAGTGATGCATAAAACTGCATGTGAAGTTTTACCTTCTTTTCAGATTAGTCTGATATGTTTCTATGCTGGCTGCTTATTGGAAATGTTGGAGAAAGGGCTGTTGTTCTTGAAAGCTGAGACAGTGTTTTCTTTTCAATGTACAGGCATTAGGTTATTGTGCACACAGACCTGAGACAGTAAGCCTGTATATGTGCACATGGGTGTAAGGGAAGGAGATGAGCTCAGTTCCTAAGTGAAGTGAATATTTCATATATCTTTATGTTCTAGTATGTACATTTGTGTACAGTGTGCTTAAAACATACATGGATACAAGATTACTGTAGAGAAAAGTAATTATCTTTTACATTTCTGTACTTAGCTTAACCATTTGAGACTGTGATCCTTTGTATCTGCACAGAATTGGTCCAACTGTGACCACGGGGTCATTAGTCAGCAAGACTGTTTGTAGGAGTCATATGTTAAGGAGCTAGTAATCTGGTTTCATTCTGTATTAGAGAAACATGATTAAATATGCAGGCTGTTTGCCAGAAAAGGATTCATCCAAGACTAAATATATCTGGTTAAATAGACTTAGCAGCAATGTTTGACGTTTCTTCCAAGTGTGAGTAAACACATTAATAATTTGAGGATGAAGTATTAAGTTCCCAAAGACTGCAGTTGTAAAGATGTTTATGAGTTGTCCATGGAGTTCTTTTAACTGAGGACATAAAATGATGTATCTTTTTTTGTAATTTAGCATAACAACTATCTGCACAAATACATCCCTCATAATTTGCAGAAAGCCACTACTGGCTTGGCTTTATTAGCTGCTGGGGGGCAATTAAAGTTGACTCAGTTGCTGGAAAAATTGGGAAACTGACTAACCAAATAATTTATAATTTATTTATAATTCTATGTTGCTCAGTGCAGTGTGTCAGTATTATCGTCTCTTATATTGGTTGAAAGAAAAATATATACATTTTAGCCATGCTTTTGATTAAAATGAAAATCAATTAACTCTTGATATGTGCAAGAATTGCATTTACATTACATTGTAAATTATTAAGAAATTCAGAAGATGTTAAGGGTTAAATGTAAGCCATAGTGATTATTTAAATATATATTGGATTACAATAACTGAGCATATATAGAAATGGAGTGAAAGTGGTGAATCAGTCTGCTTGTAGTGAAAGAATTAATGTAGTAAAGCTGGACTGTTAGCATGCGATGAATGACTTCTGTGTCAGCCTCTAATCTGTATGTTAAAATGTTGTTTTGGTAATTAAGCTCAATGAAACAATGAAACTATTTTGTGTATAGGAAAGTAGTAAACGTTTGATGTACAACTTGTTAAATCAATGTGTTTCTTATTGTAGTTGATGGGCTCTTGGAGAAGAAATTGTGTGCATGAGACAACAGCTAGATGTGCTGCTGACATAGATTCTTGCCAGTAGTCTTTAATTTATCTATTTATTTCCATTTTGTTTATAGGCAGAGTCCAAGTGGGATGCACAGAAAACCCTTTTGAGCAGAGGCCCTAGGAGTAAAGCTCCACTGAATTACATACAATGTCTAGAAGTTAACATCAAAGAATTATAATATGTACATATAATATACAGTGGCTCCCCACTATGTTATATACCACAACTAGAAATTAGCATCAAAGGATAATAACATGTTAGCTAGAGGAAAAATCCAAGGCAGAAATAGTTCTCAGCTATATTAACTCCATTAACAAACTTAACCTGTAAATAAAGCTTCCCACAGAAATTGGAGTTTTAGAGTAAATATTATACTAAGGATGTTTACAAATGTACATTGGCTAAAACCTTCTGTTGATCATATATTACAAATAAAACAGCAGTATGTCTGGTGAATATGTTATATTAGCAATTTGTAATGATCTGACGTATACCATTAATATGTGTAAAACAGGGATGCATGCAGACATTTTAAAGTGTGATGCTTTTGATGCTGAAAACTACATTGTGTCCAGTACACATGGGATAACAAAATACTCAGCTGTAATGAGTTAAATAATACAAATATTCTAATAGACTGTTGTTTATTAAAGGTAATTGTCTAGAAAAAAAACAGTGGGGAAAATGCAACTTCACCCAGAAAGTGATCAGAATTTAACATTGAAACTCTTCCCTGAGACCGTGAGGCTCAGTTCTTACCACTGAACTAGAATGTTCCATATGTGTAATAACTTATTGTGCAATTTCTGCCCTAAAATGCTAACTTGATGACATTAAGTTGAGCACCATGAATAGAATACATAGTATACACTGGGAGTTTTCACAGGCTGAGAGTAATTTGAAAACGCAAGTTAAAGTACAGCTGCATCAGCCTGCCCTGTCCATTTTGCAATGGATGCCAATGACTAAATAAAAAAATATATATACGAGAAAGCACCCCCAAATGAGGCAGCAAAGAGATCCAAATAAGGATGTTCAAACCAGTGTCATGTTTCATAGCTATAACTGCAGCACCTTGCTCATCTTTCTGCATGCCTCTATAAGGATGTAGAGCAAGCAGTTACATATAGGGCAAATGTTAGCAATGATGGCAGTCTCTGAATAAGAGCAGTTTTTATAATGGCTATAGCTTGCACAGGCCTGTTTGTTCTTCATGGTTGACCACAGCAGTGATAAAAGTTCAGGCAGTGGCTTTCCTAGACTAGACTGACCAGGAAATAATTTGTTTCCATACATATCAGGATGTAAAAAGGAGTTTGTTAAACAGATATTGCCATCATCATCATCATCAATCCCCTTTTTCCTATTTTCTACATGGGGTCAGGGTGTCACACCAACTGCAGTCATCCCTGTCATGAGTCAGTGCTATTCTCCTACCCTCTTTGACAGTCATGTCTGCCTGCCACAGGTCTTCTCTCACACAATCCATCCACCTCTTTGCTGGATGTCTTTGTTTCCATTTGCCTTATACCTGCCTGTCTCAAATCTTCTTCACAGATTGTCTTCTGCTTTTCTGCACATGTGCAAGACCCACCATAATCTGATCTCTTTGACCTTCTTTGCCTTGGGTTTCTGCTCTGATATACTCATTTCCTTATGTGTACCATAGTGTGTATCCTACCATCCAGCTCAGGCACTTTGTATCCATCACCTCTAGCTTAATCAACTGCTCTGCCTTTACTCCACAGGTTTCTGTACCATACAGTAGCACTGGTCACACCACTGTTTTGTGCCCCTTACTTTTCAGCTTCTTTGGCATTCTTCTGTCATTTATTGCACTTGACACTCTGTGCCAGTTAGCTGCAGCCCCTCTGACTCTAGCTTTGACCTCCTCATACAGACTTTCCTTCTCCTCATATACCCCTCCCAGATACCTGAAGCTCTTAACCTGTTCCACTATTTTCCCTTCTATCTCAGTTCTGAGCTTCTATTGATTTCCCCATTTGTTGCCATTACAGATGTCTAATCTGTACTCAGTTTCATCCCATGTGCCTTCAGTTTTGCATTCCATTCCCCTAGCCTTTGCTGAAGTTCTTGCTCAGAGTCTGCCTGTAATGCTACATCGTCTGCGTACAGCAAGTTTGTTGATCTGTTCCTCTGACCTGTTTCTTAATGTAGTCCATCACCAGTACAAACAGCAGCGGAATCAGAACTGAATACTGATGTACACCCACTCCCACTGGGAACCCCTCTGTGAGACTGAACACTGTTTGTACTTGAGTCTTTGGGTCCTTGTACATAGCCTGCACTAATTCTACCAATGTTTCTTGAGACTTCAAACCACCACAGGACTGCCCAAATCATCTCTTTTGGGACATTGTCATGTGCTTTCTGAAAGTCTAGGAATACCCAGTTGGATTCTTTTCTCATCTCTACCTTCTTCTCAACTATCTGTTTCAATTAAATATCAAGTCAGTTGTGCTATATCTTGATCTGAATCCAAACTGCTCATCTCCCATCTTACTTTCTACTCCTCTGCACATTCATTCATCTGTCACCATATCCAGACATCTGATACAATGTGACAGGAGTCTGATACCTCTGCACTGCCACAGTTGTGGATGTCCCCTTTGTTCTGGAACACTGGCAGTAGTATGCTTCTTCTCCAGTATTCTAGGTTACGCCTTTCTCTCTATACTGCTACGAGTACCCTCATGAGCTATTTCTTCCCCTATCACACCCATCATCTTGATGAGCCTACTGTTTTCTCTGACTTCATTTTCCTTAGTGCTGTTCTTACTTCTTCTATGGTGGGCTCCCTATCTTCTCTCATTGTAGGATGTGTGTGAGGCAGTACAGCCTCTGTGGGGTTTTCTTCATTTGGAAGCTGCTGGGAGTACTCCTTCCTTCTGGAGTCTGGACTGGTGAGCAAGTTGTTGCTGGCATCCTTTATGAAGATTGTCGGACTATCTTCTTTATCTTTTTGACTTTGCCTTACAGCCTGATATAGTTTCTTTGCTCCATCTATTGAGTCACTTTCCAGAAGCTGGTAGAGTGCCTCTAATGCCTTGTTCTTTGCTATTGTGACTCTTTTCCTAGCTTCTTTGTTAGCCAACCAGTAGTTCTTCCTAGCCTGGCTCCGCTTTTTCCTGCACTTCTCCCTTCTTTTGACAACTTCCTGGACTTCTGCATTCTACCACCATCTTTCCTTATGTACCTTATTTCCATATTTGGCTCAGCTGCATCATACCTCCCAACTGTCCAGATTTTTGCATAATGTCCAGATTTTTGTCTCAAAATTTTGGTCTGTTCTTCATAAAATTTTTGGTTTTCTAGCACATGACTGGGATGATCTGACAAATTAAGTTAGTAAATAATGTCATACATTTGAGTTTCAGACTTCATATCCTTTAAAAAATGAATTTTAATTCATACCCTGTTATTCTAGCAACTCTCTAAGTTTGTAAGACCAATATTTAAAATCTGTTCCTATTTTTGGGCCTCTCTCCCCCCATTATGTCAGGCTTTATCCAGATTTCTTGGATTATGAGGTCAAGAGGTAGGAGCTGCATATCTGTCTGAAGTCCACACAAGTGCAGGCAGTCTTCATATCCTGCTCTGTCTTTTCCAATATGTGCATTCAAGTCACCTATTATCAACACTCTGTCATGTTGTCCTACATTGTCTAGAAGGTTCTGTAACTGCTCTCTGAATGCAGTCTGTGGGATACAGGCTGAGAGTATGAGTTCTTCCCTATCATTAGGCTGGAATTTGATTGCCGTGAGTCTGTCACGAATTCTGATGATGACATCCTTCATTGTATTCTGAAGTCTCTCCCTCACCACAATTCCCACACCATTTCTATTCTACACACATTTATACACACAGCAGTTGGCATAATGGTTAAGGTCTTCACCTCCCATGCACAAAGTACAAGGTTTGATCCTGATGTCTGGCCAGTGCCTTTTTGGAGTTTGCACGTTCTTCATCTCTGTGGGTTCCTTCCACCTCCAAAAAAACATGCTGAGATATTTCCATCACAAACTCACCAACAAATGGAGCTGTGGGCAGCAGCGCAGGCTATCTGGTGCCCTATGGGGGAAGAGTTGCATAAACCAACTGCTTTGGGCATCTACTGTGGTGTGCAGTATCCTCAAGATAAGAAAACACAGATCACAGACTGGTCACTGTGTCAGGGCTAACCACTTGACAATGTAAAATATGGCTCTAGGTGATTCAGTCATGTTGACTAATGTTGCCAAATGAGAATGGGTAATTACTAGTGATAAGTGGGTTGAGGACCAGACCTACTCAGACCTATGTCAGGGACTCATGCTAACAGTGGGAAGGGTGTATGTACCCCTATTGGCCAGTGTGTGCCTGCCATAAAGCCCAGCAGCCCTGGGTCAATAAGCTACTGGCTGGCCAGTGTCTTGTTGCCCAGCCTGGGTAACCTGGGATAGCTCTGGTGAGTAAAAGCCAGATGTAAAATGAATCAACTTGTTAAATATGAACTAAGAATTGTAATGCTCAATGTAGGTTCACTGACAAGATGTTACTTGGAAGTGGATGACATGATGGTATGGGGGAGGCTGGACATCCTATGTACCCAAGAGACAAGATGGAAGGGCAGTGCAGCAAAGCCACTTGAAGGACAGGCTAAAATGGCATCAGAGTTATCTTAAGAGAGAGGCTTCAGAAGGCAGTAAGGGATGCTATGAGAATTAGTGACTGACTCATGGCAATCAGACTCCAGTGTAATGATAGGACAATATTCTTAATCTCAGCCTGTGCCCCAGTTGGGATAATGAAGAAAAGAGTGTGGGGCCTACTAGATAAAGCAGGACAACATGAAATGGTGTTGATAATGGGTGACTTGAATGCACATATTGGGACATAAAGAATAGGACATGAGAACTGCCTAGGTACACATGATAATGGGTGACATGAATGCACATATTGGGACATAAAGAACGGGATATGAGGACTGCCTGGGTCCACATGTGTGGGGCAACAGGAGTAAATAAGGAGAGACCATTCTAGACTTCTGTCTGGCAAGTGGCTTGACAGTAGCCAACGCATGGTTCAGCAGAAAGAGAGATAATCATAAGATCACATACAAGACTGGCCAAGATGCAACTCAGATAGACTTCCTCCTAGTAAGGAAAAGGCACTGGGGTAGAATCAGTGATTGCAAAGTCATCCTCAGTGAAACAGTTGGCCCACAGCATAAACCACTGGTTGCCACAATAAGCTGCAAGCAGTGTACAAAGAAGGTTCTAAAGTCAAGACAGACCAGGCAGAAGACCTGGAAATTGATGGAGAGAAAACACAACAGTTCAAGGAATCACTCAGGGCTCCAACATCCCAAGAAGAAGAGGAAATAGGTGGAGTTGAAGAAGAATAGCAGTGGTTCAAAACATTATTTGTGAGGACTACAGAACAGATATGTGGCCAAGCCAGGTATGGAAATAAGGTACATAAGAAAAGCTGGTGGTGGAATGCAGAAGTCCAAGAAGTTATCAAAAGAAAGAAGGAGTGCAGGAAAAAGTGTGAGATAGAAAAGATGGACCAGGCTAGGAAGTAATACTGGTTGGCTAAGAAAGGAGTTGCAATAGCAAAGAGTTGGGCATTGGAGGCACTCTATCAACTTCTGGAAAGTGACTCAGTACGTGGCAGAAAGAAATTATATCGGTTGCAAGGCAAAGACAGAAAGATAAAGAACAAAGTCAGACTCCTGATGCCAGCAACACCCTGCTCAACAATCCACAGGATCAAAGGCAGATGGAAGTATTAATTCCAGCAGCTCCTAAATGAAAAAAAAACACAGAAGCTGTACTGCCCCAGACACAGCTTATGATGAGAGAGAAGGACGAGCCCACCCTAAAACAAAGTAAGAATAGCACTAAGGAAAATGAAGTCAGGGAAAGCAGCAGCATCAGATGAGGTCACGCATATATGATAAAGATGCTGGGTGAGAGGGGAGAGATATGGGTCCTAAGGGTACTTGTAGCAGTGTAGAAAGACATATCCCAGATGACTGGAGAATAAGCATATTAGTGCCAGTGTACAAGAATAAAGGGGACATCCACAACTCCACAATTATGGGCAGTACAGAGGTACCAAACTCCTATCACATTACATGAAAGTTCTGGAGATGGTGATTGATAAACAGGTATGCACAGTAGTAGAAGGTAAGATGGGAGGCGAGTAGTTCAGATTCAGATCAGGATGCAGCATGAATGACTCCATGTTTGCAGTGAGACAGATACTTAAGAAGAAGCTAGAGATGAGGAGAGAGTCCAGATTTGTGCAGTACTGTGCTGGTTCAAAGTCCCAGAAACACTGGTAGGATTAGTGCAGGCTATGTACAAGGACCCAATGACTCAAGTAAGAACAGTATTCAGTCTCACAGAGGGATTCCCAGTGGGAGTGGGTATACATCAGGGTTCAGATTTCAGCCCACTGCTGTTCATACTGGTAATGGACTACATTAGCAAAAAAGTCTGAGGGGACAGATTAACAAAGTTGCCGTATACACATGATGTGGAATTACAGGCAAACTCTGAGAAATAACTTCAGCAATAGATAGGGGAATGGAATGTAAAACTGAAGGTACATGGAATGAAACTAAGTACAGATAAGACAGTGGTAATGGCAGCAAATTAGGGAAATCAAAATAAGATAATACTTGAGATAAAAGGGAAGACAGTGGAACAGGTTAATAGCTTCAAGTATCTGGTGGGGGTGGTTGAGGAGAAGGGAAGTCTGAATGAAGAGGTCAAAGCTAGAATCAGAAGGGCTGCAGCCAAATGGCATAGAGTGTCAGGGGTAGATTATGAAAGAAGAATACCAAAGAAACTGAAAAGTATAGTGTACAAAACAGTGGTGCGACCATTACTGCTGTATGGTACAGAAACCTGGGCAGTAAAGGCAGAGCAGATGAGGAAGCTAGAGGTGATGGAAACAAAGTGCCTGAGATGGGTGGTAGGATGCACACTGTGGGACAAATGAAGACAGAAGGACATAAGTGCAGAAGACAAAGTAACTTCAATTGCAGAGAAGATGAAAGCCAATAGATTACAGTGGTTTGGCCACATGTGCAGAAAAGCAGAAGACAATCTGGTAAAGAAGATTTGGGACAAACAACAAGAAGGTAAGAGGAAACAAGGCCTTCCAGCAAAAAGGTGGATGGATTGTGTGAGAGAAGATGCTATCACAGTCGGGCATGAGTGTCAAAGAAGCCAGGAGTGTACATTGACTTGAGAGAGCTGACAACGGCTAACACAATACCCTGACCCCATGTAGAAAATGGGAAAAATGGGGTTGATGATGATGATTCTACTCTGTCCTCCTCCTGAGTAATAGACTCTGGATCCAAGGTGGCTTTGCAGCACTACCATTATCCACTTCCAAACTCCATTCTGTCAGTGAGTATACACTGAGCATTAATTCTTAATTCATGTTTGGCAGGTTTTACTTACAGCTTTCACTCAACAGAGCTATCCCAGGTAAACAAAGTTGGGCAACTGGACACCAGATGGCTAGTAGCTTATTAAGCTAGGGCTGCAGGGCTTTACGGCAAGCACACACTGGCCACTCTGGGTGCATAAACCCCTCTCACTGTTAGAGTAGTTCTATGGAGTAGGTCAGATCCTCAAACAATTTGTCAGTGGCAAATATTCATGCCCATTTGGCAATATTAGAAAACACAACTGATTCACCTAGAGCCATATTTTACACTGTCAGGTGGCTAGCCCTGCCTTGGCATGCACTCTGTTATCCATGTTCTCCTGTCTTGAGGATACTGCACACCATGGTAGATGCTCAAAATGGTTGGTTTATACAACTGTTCCACCTATAGGGCACCATATAGAATCTGTGTTGCTGTCCACAGCTCCATTATTTGGTGAGTTTGAAATGGAAATCCTCAGCATGTTTTTTTTAGGGGTGGAGGGAATCCCACAGTGACACAGGGTCAACATACAAACTCCAAACTGGCATTGGCCAGAGGTCAGGATTGAACTTTGCACCTCCTGTATAGGAGGTGAAGACCTTAATCGTTATGGCAACTGGTCTCTTTTTATGGTTTTATGCATCATTGTATTTATATGCAGCATGTTGATGAGGTATGTGTCAAGTGAAATCATGTCATAATACACATGCAGGGCATTTCGAAGTGGTCATTTACATTATACTAAGTTTCCTAGTGCCTTGCATTGTAATTTGTTCTATATGTTCTCCTGGTGCATTTCCCTTTGCTTTCTGTCTGCCCTTTTTTCTTCTGCCATATACACCCCATTTCCAACTGTCTTTGTTGCTGTTGTGAGTGGCTGCATGCATTAATGATTTTGGGAATTATCCCATGCTGCTTTGAGGCACTATGCTACAAAGTGCGCTGCATAGCAATTCTTGCATGCAAGCAGTGTATGCTCTTCTGCTCTCCTGAGTAATTTGAAAACACTGCCACAAGCATACTACAGGGCATATAAACATGTACCTCTGGTTTGTGACATTGCTCTGCTCACCTTAGTAGCACAAGGCCTACACATATCTTAACACAACAGCAACTCTGGATGTTGTATCATAAGTGAGCAGTAATGTTGCTCTGCTGCACACACAGCCTATTATATCTATAGCTTTCTTATTGTGTTGTACTTTGCAGCTTATCTGCACATTTGCACCAAAGCAGTGTGGTGAATATTTCTTTGTCTCAACCATGAAATAATGTTTGTTCATTACTGAAATGAGATACTGCTCTCCGTCCTAGTAATACACTTATCCATTACTTTTATCTCTACAAATGGTCAGATCTTTTTTCATTATTTGGAGCAAGTACATTCTATAGAAACTTTGCAGTCATCAAAATAAATAAAAGTCTTTGGTTCGTATGGCATGTACATTTTGTCAGAATTGATTGGGTGTCATAAATATTGTTTCTCTTCAGTGCCTGAATGAGAAATAATCATTCCCTTTTGTGATGTCTAAGGGTAGGAAAAATAGAGATAGAAGCTAAAACAGTTAGTAAACAACCAAAGATGACGGACACAAGCATCAGTTCTTGGTAGTGGTCTAATTTTAAATTTTTGATTTAGAAATCTGAAAAAGTCCATATGAATATGCCATAAGGGTACATATTTAAGACAGGTATGCCCAAATGTTAATGGGCTACTGTTTAGCTTTAACAAGCATAAAGTAGTAATTTCCTCTTCGGGTGCTCCAGTCAAAAAGCATCTTATTTTGTTTGGAGACTATTGCAAACAATTCATATTTTTATAAAGGTAGCTGCCAACACTTGGAGGTAGCATTCCAATGTGGGAATAAGAACCTATGCCAGTTCACTCACAATTTGTGTATTGTTATCACTGACAGAGTAAACAATTATCAAAGGAGCAGATGACAAACTATGAAAGCCTTCTTACTGTGCATATATGGACATGTATAGTGAATCTAAGAAATGGGCCTGTTTAAATCCTCTGCGCAATTGAAATGTTGTACAACCTCAGCATTGCTATGACCAGGTGCAGGAAAAGGTTCTATTTATTACAGTTTCATTTTAACTTAGAATAACTTGGAGACCCACTTAGCTAAGCCTGAGACCAAACTGGACTAGATCCTCTTTCAGTTCATAGGTTCCTGGGTACTTATTAAGCTATTGATCTGTGAGGATTATAAGATGCCTAGCCTTATATTCCCATGTTAGTTTTCAGCCCTTATATTTTTCATAAGAATAACTCAGAGATCGGCAAAACAGGGATATGCTGGGACTTTTACTCGTTTCTCCTCTGCATAAGGGGTATGAGTACTAAACTGGGAATGAATTTATAGTTTCCCATCCATTCATCCAAAAATCATTTGAACAGAATAAGAGAAATACATAGCTTTATTTGAAGTGGAAGATGATCCCACAGAAACAGTATTCTCTGTGATACATACGTATCCCACCAGCACATTCTATTTATGTTGCAAAAGAGATTCAGATTCCTTGAGCAGGTGTTGACATTGCAAATGTATAATAGATCTGACAGGATGTGGTCTGCATAGGCTCAATACACAAGGCAGATGCTGACTCTTAGTAGCCTGTATGATACTGAGGCTGCAGGCCTTAAGATGGCCTGCATAGTTTTGTGATTTTTTTCTTTAATGGAAAAGCATCGTGGTCACTTTAGTTGTTACAAGTGTTTGGACAGCTACATAGTGTGTTCAAGAAATTTCTCCACATATAAAACCAGATTGCAAATCTTATTAACAAAGTCAATGACATGCAATGGCTGATTCAAATGTAGGATCTTAAGTGTAAATGCATTATGAAAATAATTAAAGGGAAGTGGGCTGAAGACTAATCCCTGCAGAATCCTGTGAAGTACAAAAATTTGTATTGTAAATGACTGCTAATGCCTAACAGTCTCTTTAAAGAATCTACCATGCAAATAATCTGCAAATAAGAAAAGAGTTAAGGGTGTTAGGCTGTACTGTGAATGTTCTATTAATGGTCTGGAATGATACATGAATGTCCTATTAATTGTCTGGAATGATACATGGAGTTGTATGTCTTGGAAATGTCCACCAGTATCTCTTTAGCAAGTCTGTCTTCAACCTTTGCAATGAAAGCTGAGTTGGTAAATAACAGAGGAGCTGCAATGGCACTGTGCCCTATCCTGAAGCTGCACTGTTGGTCAAGCTCCAAACCATATGCTTCTAAATGGAACTTAAACTACACCACAACCTGCTTTCCCACAGTTATAGCTAAAGATAAAGGATAACAGCAGGACCTAAAAACACCCAAACAGGGGAATGACATATGCTAATTTCCATAAAACAGTAAAAAAATTCTGACCAAACTGAAAAATTAGTTATGTGTCAGTGGGTCTGCAATAAACATATGGCACACACAAAGGAATGGGAGCCTGTTGTATAACTGAATCTCTTATCACAAGATCTACTGTAATCATTTCCTGATTTATGTGGACATACTTCTATGTGGTATTTTGATATCATACAACCTTCCAATTTATTTATATATTTTGTGGAGGTGGTTTAGAGTTATGCTACGTAGTAATTTATATTATGTATTTTGTTATTTTTGAACCCTACCTGCAGTTTATTTTTCTTTATTTTTTACTAATTAATTTATTTTGCAACTAGTGTCAATGCAATTCTCTTCACTTACTAAAAAGTTGTGTGGCCATAGTGGTAGCATTTTTAAGTAAGATGGATAAAGTGGAGAGAGGCCCCTCGTAAGGTGGATTAAGGAGGCTTACTACCTTCAGCAACAATTCTGATTTCCTCATTCTTTGATCTGCGCTAGATGGGAGGTTATTTAAGTTTATTGTTACCAATTTAGATGTTAGTGGATTCTATTAAGTGGCAAGCATTTCCAAGAAATTTGATGCAGAAACCTTCAATGTCTGCAGGCCCTTAATTGGAATTTCATCATTGCCTCACAGCAAGGGGTTTCCTAGTTCAATTCTTAGTTGGGGTGCTTTCTGTGTGGAGTCTGCATGTGTTCACATGGGTTTCTTCTGGGTGCTCCAGTTTCCTCCCACATTCCAAAGACATGCTGTAAGCAGACTGGACACTCTAAATTGGCCACAGTTTTGAGTGTGTATGCAAGTGTGTGGTGTGAAAGAACTACTCCAGCAGGGTTAGCCAGCCGGCAGTGTAAACCTTGGTTTTTGATGATTGTCACTGTTCAAGTGACACTCTGACCACATGAGTAGAAATGGGGAAAGGGGGTTGTGGATGGTTGGCTATAACCAGTAGTTCATTTCATCTCCATACAAATCAGTAAAAAATGGAATTCATGAAGAAAGCCTAATGTGATATCTGCTGATGTACCTATAGTCTGCATGAAGTGTGGTGTCTCTACTGAAATTAATCATTTGAACAAAGCTGTCTTCAAAAATCTCATTTCCAGAGAGTTAAAAGCTTCCCCGCTGAGGCAGCAGTAGTAGTGAAGAAATTTAATTTTGTTTGGCAATGCCAGTCAGGTTGTCTACCTCTCTTGAGAAACTGTGGTTGCTACTATACAACGATGCTAACTTCAATATCATTAAGGTTATTGTAGTTTTGTATGTCAGCCTTTTAGAGTGATATCTATTTATACAATAGACTTAAGAGTCTTTTTTCTGATTTAGCATTTAAAAAAGCCTCCATGCTATTTGATGTTTAGCAATTGAAAACAGTGGACAAATATGATGCCAGCTCTTAACCCCTAACCATTTCAGATTTGTATGGGTAGTATTTCTCCAACAGTTTGATTTGTGTCTTTTGGCTTTTCTGGGTTAGGGGTCGCCACAGTGGAACTCCGGTCCGCTAATGATTGGCAGTAGAGTTTTACTTGCTGGCTTGCCGGGCCTAATGCACAACCTTCAATGAAGGAACACTCATTCACACATGTCGTCACACAGAAGACGCTCTAACTGAGAATCGAATGGGCAACGTCTAACTGTGAGGCAACAATGCTACCGCAGCACCACTGAATATCAAGGGCATTCTGTAGAGCTGGTTCACAGTCAGTCTGCAAAATAACATAAGACCAGTCTGTGACAGGAAATCTGTACTGAAGTAACATATGACGTGATTGATTAAATACTCTGTATTTAATGATTACAGCAAGAACATATTGTGCCATAGAAAACATGATGATAATTTAACAGTGAAGAAGGAGGAGTATAGTTAAGACTGGTGACAGCTCTGAGATATTTTGGAGGAGATACACAGAGTAAGCCAATACTAACTATTATGGAGTAAACCCATGCACCCTTACTCACCACCCTGTTTATATCTTTAAGTCAGGTAAGATAGAAATGCATTAAGTCAATGTTTTTTTAATCAATAGAAAACACTAATTATTTTTTCTGATCTTAGGAGCAGAAAAATATATATAATATGAAGTGAATCCAGAATGGGACATGATGTCTTCAGGTTTAAACCAGAACTCAGAGATCTCTGTAATGTCAGCCATAATTGTACTGAGCTAGTCTTTATAAATAAAAGTTTGTATCTTACCCCATTTGTACAGCAGTTAATAATGCAAATATTTTTCCTGAAAAGATATTTTGATGTCTGACTAAAAAGAAGGGGTGGCGGCAACTGATAAAATTACAGACTGGAACAGCCAGATGTCTGCTTTTAGGAAAAACCTATGCCTGTTGCACAAAGTATAGAACTAGCACATTTTGGATAATGTAATCTAGCTTTGTATTCTTCTCCTAGTTAAAGTAATTATTTATCATTTTTTAGCATGGTAGTTTAATAAGTACATAGTATGCCTCAATGTAAAACTGCGCACAACATATACTCTACCAGTAAGTAAAGCCTGAGTGGATTACCTTGCCAGATACTTAGCACCTTAACACATGTTCTGAACTGTTCCCAGTAAATGACTGCTTTAATAACAGCAGCATAAAACATCATTAATGTATCTAATAAAGAAATGTACAACTTTAGTCACTGATTTTGCACATAAATGTCTGTTGTGCAGCTTTATTCACTGTGAAGTGTTTAAGTTAAAGTAAACAGTAGATTATTACCCATTGCTTCTGTAAAAACATAGCAAACATATGAATTTGGTTAGACAGCTGTTCAAATTAAACCAGTTACGTTTGTAGTGGATATCAGTAGAAAATTTAAGAAACTAGCATAGCAAAACTTGTAAAATGTAAGTAGACCGGATTAGTGTACCATCTCTCAGAATCAACAGAATGCTAATGGTCCATCTCTTACTGAAGCAGAACTTATGTTCAGATATTAAAGTCCAGTGCTCAAATTGTTCATTGTGACAACTTCAGAGTTCAGCCATCACTGGTATATGCAGTAAGAGCTAACGAACAGCTTAATAATTGGCCAAATATTTAAGTACTAGATCCAGACATGTTTCACTTTTACAATTAAAGCATGCCCCAGAACCTATAAGTACTGCGTTTGTTCTACTTTGGAATAATATATTTTGGTTTCACTTATAGTTCATGTCTATAGTGTCTCAAAGGTTTGCATCATAACATTGCCAGCATTAATCACCAATTATCAGATGATATGGAGGAGCAGCACCCTTTATTGATAGCTTTGTACACCTCACCTGACAGCAGTGTGCAGCTGGGGAGCTGAGTCACCAAATGGCACTGCAAAATATGCAGAGAAACATGACTACCAACATCATAACTTGATATATAAATATATATATATATATATATATATATATATATATATATATATAAAGCGAGGGCATATATATATATATATATATATATATATATATAAAGCGAGGGCAACTATGTTTAGGTCAAAAACTTTGTAGATGTGCACAACTGACACTGCATATAAACATGGGAGCATGCAAAAACATCCAAGAGGATTCACTGTCATTTATGTACATTTAAAGTATAGTACTGGAAAAGTAGTGGCTTAATGCGTAGCCATACCTCTCAACTGTACATATTTTCACAGAATGTCCAGATTTTTGCCTCATATTTTTGGTCTGTTTCTCATAAAATTGCAATTTTCTGGCAAATCATTGAGGGTTAAAGTCAGAAAATAATGGCATACATTTGAATTTCAGACCTCATACCCTTTACAAATTATTTCTAATACAAAGCCTGTTATTCTATCAGCTTTCTAAGTCTGTAAGAGCAATATTTAAAAACTGTCCCTATTTTTAGACCTCAGTTCCCCATTATTTATGGCTTTGTCCAGATTTCTTGGTCTAAGAGGTTGAGAGGTATATGCATAGCTCATTAACATATGTCCTGTTTGCTCATTATACATACCATAGCACAAAACTACACTGTATATACCTGGCATAATTCTCGGTGGTATTGTACAAACAATGGAGCTTCTGTGGAGCCAGTGACTAATGTCCATGTTGTCATATATGCATGCACATATGTACATGGCATATGTGGACCTGATGTAGGATGTAAAAGCAAGTAGGTGTAAAACATGACTTACGCTGACCAATGTTGGGCATGTATGTAGCAGATGAAAACTGTAACCAGGAATACTTTCTACTGTGTGTATAGAAAAATATACAAATATAAGCTCTAGTTAAGCAACAATGTATAACAAGCCACGGTTGAAGTGTTACCTGTTTGTCTTACCAGGGGTAACCAGTGGTCTCACTCAGGGTTCTGTACAGGGGCCATTTCTTTTATATATTTTTTTCCAAACATAAAAGTGGGAAATGGGAAATTAGTAAGTAATATGCTGATGATTTTAAACTAGGAAAAGTAGTCACTTCAGTAAAGCATGTGAAGATGCCAAAATTATTCAATATTCTATAAAAAGAATACACTGGATACAGGGTTAATAACATAATCTTTAATGTTGGACTGTGTAACATAATTAGATATGGAAATATACATCACTTATCATTATAAAATAAGTAGTCAAATATTAGAAATGACGCAATCAATAAATACATAGTGAAAATGATAGACAACAATGTAAATTCTGCCCAGTCTGCATCTAGTAAAGTCAGAAAATAATACTTCTTAGTTCATCTAATTCTCAAAAGCCTGTTTGGTCACTCAAGAAATGCCACCATACCACTTTAAGCTTCAATGATCAGATCCATAACTGAATAAAAGAAGTGCTGCATTTTGTAGACTTCAAACAAGCCATTTCAAACAACTTGATAAGCTACCAGGATTCCTTATTAGAAAAAAGTCAGATGGTAGGAAAACTTCATTCAGAAAGACTTTTGGAGCTCTCATTATATTCTGTCTGCTCTTGTTGTATAAATGTCTAATCCTGGAATATATTACTGGTTCAACTAATCCCAAACTAAGGAACCTATTATTAAAATAAAATTTAACAATAAAAAGAGACACATGATTTATACAGTGCTTTCCGTGATTACAGAATAAGCTGCACCTCAGAATCAGAAGTCAGTCATTAACATAACATAAAAAAGAATCCTTTTTTTTGATGGCTCCATATACTGACCACTGGGTGTTGAATTCCTGACTATGATAACAACCCATTCATTCCCCCGGTCCAACAATCCCATGTGACCCATTAGTTGATCTAGCTGGGAATGGGAGGCAACATGTGTGTGCTGGCCCAGACTAAGGCATCTCTGCATGAAGCCCTAACATTCCTGCATATGCCTTCATAATTTGCATCCATTCCTTTGCATATGATGTAATCAATTGGCTAAGCTTTCCTTGTAGAGCACACCCTCTGCATTAACCCCAGTCTTGGTTTATTTTCTCCACATTTTTTGGTTTCTAATAACAAGATGGGAATGGAGTTCATGAAAATTGTCTTGAGCCAAGGGTGCTCTTCTCAGTATCTGTAATGTGCTCAGAATTGCCTCCTTTAGTTATTCATATAGGGTTATGTGTATTGGCAGCATATCTAAGTACGACTGCAATTTTTTTTTTATTAGACCCATTGCTACTACTACTATTGTAATTGTCTGGGTATCTTTCTACTGCATTGCTCTTGTTTCTGTCTGAAAATTCTGGGATTTTCTGACTTTGTGTCTCCTACTATAATCAGTGGGTATACCAGTTTCAATGATCAATGCTACATTTGCCTTTTTTTCATGAACTACTTTATCTGTTTTTCTCACATCTATTTTTATAATTCTTGGCAATGGACAGTCACACTGATTTTCATTTTTTTCCAGGAAAGAAAAACAGTTAATACTGTTTTCTGGTTGTCTGAGAGTTGAAAAGCCACAGCAGTTTCACAGAATTTGGCAATGCAGACCAGGGAACCAGTTCACTAAAGGATTTTTTTGCTCATATTTATTATTTATAATATTGCCAACTTGCATTATTAGGTGTTCTGTCTAGAATCTGTTTTAATTTTCATTATATAGTGACACAGATGAAAGTTATAATGGAATCACAATAATAGATGGAAATTACATTTAAAAATCATAGGTATAATTTCCAGATTTCATCTCATAAAAACAGAAGGTCCTTTTTTGAAAATTGAAAAACAGTGTCCTAGGCAAGGGGTGATCCCATATGATATACACTTCATTGCCCTCTTTAATACTTTATGGCTCATGCTTTCAATAATTCTCAGCTACTTCTACATTGTAGTATTTGCGCAATTCCCATTGCAACAGTCTTGCCATATTATTGTACCTTTCCGTACACAGGCCCTCTTCCATGAGTGTATCACACCTAACAACAAGATGTGCAACTGTTTCCAGTTCTTTATACAGAAACTGAATTTCTCTGTTTCTTCTGCTGTTTCAGTGGATTTTGTAAACCAATGTGTACGTAATCCATTCTCTTGGGTTACCATTATTAACATTTCATCTTTTCGTTTCAATTCACATCTTCTTAACCACACCTGAGTTAAATTTTGGTCAACATGTAGTTTTTCCAGGACATCTCTGTACTTGCCACTATATTTACATATTTTCCATATTTCTTTCCTTTTCATTCAATCCTTCACCTGTATTCTTTATTTTGTTTTTTATCACATTCAGTTACTGTATGATTTTTGTCTGTTTCTGGTTTGGTTTCCATTTCTGCTTGACACCAAAATGCTTCTGCTAAATTAAGCAAAGATGTCATCTTAGACTTCTTTCCTTCATAGTTTAAAATTTTGACTATGTCTGGATCTGATGAGGTCAGCAGATATGTATGCAGTTCCAAGACTGTATGTCTATAATATAATCAGTTTCAAGGAGGCCAATATCTCCTTCAGAGTGAGGAATATACCATATTGGTATACATTTAATTTTTATATATCACTTGATAAACAGGAATCATTTTCTTGTTTTCATGTCCAAGCAGGAAGCATTTTCTTGTTTTCATGTCCTATTGATCCAATATTTTTTGGAGTCAGTTGATCATCCCAAAACTGTAAGACAGAACAGGAAGAGCAAATTAATTCATAGACTGGACTTTACTACTAGATGTCAAGGTAGTTTTCAATATCAGTTTTAGTCTACTGAAGTAATCCTTACTGATTTTTATTCACATTATTCATGTTTTATTGCTGATCCTTCATCATTCCTAAATATTTATAAACTCTGTCCTGCTCAGATTCCTTTATATCACATTTCTATCCCAGGTTGATATTTTCTTGGTGGTGCAGCCTTCCTGTTTTAAATGCTGCTTTTGCACATTTATCAAAGACAAACATCATACTTAACTCATCCAAGAAAGAATTAACCATTTTTAGCTGCTCTTTCAACTCCTTATCTGATAAACGATACAGTTTTAATTTATGCAAAAAAAGAAGGTAAAACATTTTTAAACAAGCTTGTTTTTTGGGAACCAAATTGTACCCATATCCTAATCTATTAAGTAAGCAGCTTAATGCTTTAGGGACAAAACAAACCAGCAGCAGTGACAAAGAATCACCCTGAAATATCCCCCTTTAAACGTTGCAGTGGGACTTCAAACATGGAATGTGTGCATGAATACAAACTCCCTGCTCCTCTTCCAAGAAGAGATGAGCAGGCTAAGCCTAGTCATTTCTCTTCTCCCTTTACCATTTCCCACAGGTGTCAGAACCACTATTCAAAAGTAGATCGCTTGGTCATAGCCAGGACTTTATTTATCCCTGCTAATAGAGCTGGTTTAAAAAAATAATAGTTTTCACACACACATATACATATATATATATATATATATCTATATATATATCTATATATATATATATATATATATATATATATATATATATATCTATCTATATATATATATATATATATATATATATATATATATCTATACATTTTATTTATTTATTTTTATTTATTTTATTTTATATTTGTTGACCGGGCTATTCTAGCTGGATACATATCCATTTTCAGTAGAGGCCCGGGGAGAAAAGCTCCAAGTATGAGAAGATTACTCCATACAATAGTTAGAATAAAAAAACAAGCTTAAAATACATTATAAAGCAAAAAATGTTTGTAATGAGAGTACAAGTAATTTGTGTGATCCAAGTTACAGAGTCATGGTATAGGTTTAAGCAGCAATCAAGCCATGAGTTTGCTGGTACAATCAGCACAAGTTTATACAATATTTGAAAAAACAAAACAAATTGGCATTCACTTAGTCAAAGAGGGAGAAAGAGAGTAGGCTGGAAAATATAAATAGTAGTAAAGAGTTAGCTTGTAATAATTAAAGGTGTGGTGGGGCAGTAGCCCAGGAGGCAGGGGAAAAGGGGAAGTGAAAGGAGGATAAGTAATGTTTAGTCAGGCATTGAGCAGGGACAAAGCCAATGTATTTTTAGGTGATCTTTGAGGTGTTTCTTAAAGAGTGGAGTAGATTAGAGAGAGGTTAGTGTTTTAGGAAGGTTGTTCCAGATTCTGCCCACGACATTGGTAAAGAGTGAGTCACCAGCTTTGTTGTTGGATTTATTGTTGGCACTTAGTAACTTGCTAGCTGAGCATAGTGTTGTAAGATTTTTATATGGGGAGATCAGGTTAGAGAGGATAGAAGTATTAGTAGGGTGGTACAGAATTTTTTCTGTGATCACAAGTTGATTGTATCGTAGTTGGTTTTGTAGTTCTAACCATTTGAGTTGTTTGAGGTTGAGATAGTGGTGGGTTCTATAGGGAGAGCCAGTGGCAAATCTGACTATATTATTATAGCTAGTTTCAAGCTTGGTAAGATTGTGCTTAGATAGATTGGTATAAATGGCAGAAGCATTGAATAGGGTAGAAGTAAGATGAGCCTGGGCAATGGTGGTTCTAGCCAGTTGTGTAAGGATGGGTTTGATTCTATACAGAGAGCCTAGTTTTTTATTGACAGTTTGAATAGTATTATTGATATGGTCATCAAGCTGAGGTTATGATCAATGGTTATGCCCAGAAGGCGTGCAGTAGGATCAGGGGAAATACAAGTTCCATTATAGGAGGTAATAGTGAAGTGGATCTGTGCAGATTTTTGGGTGGGAGTGAAGAGTAATCATTTGTTTTTTTTGGGGTTGAGTAGGAGACATTGATCAGTAAACCACTTTTCAACAGAGTTAAATACAGTTTGAGTAAGGGTTTGGAGAGAGGATGAGGACTTAGCAGTACAGATTAGAGTAGAGTCATCAGCGTATTGTATGCAAGTGGCTTGTGGAACAACAGTGTAGAGATTGTTAATAAAAATAGAAAAAAGAAGAGGGCTTAGGATAGAGCCTTGAGGGACTCCAGTGTTCACAGGGAGGGGTGTGGAAAGATTATTGTCCCAGAGCACTGCTTGATGTCTGTTATCTAGATAGGATTTAAACCAAAGAATAGCTTGTGGGTCAAGAGATTGGGCTTTTAGAGTACTGATAAGTAAGCTATGGTTGACCATATCAAAAGCTTTTGATAGGTCTATAAATAGAGCAGATGAGAGAGAGTTATTGTTTCGATTCCTGTTAATACAGTCAGTAAAGCTTAGTAGGGCAGTATTGGTGCTATGAAAGGGTCTAAAGCCATGCTGACAATTAGCAAGTAAGTTATTATGGAGCAGGTGTTGAAGTAGCTGATGGTGGATATATTTTTCCATTATTTTGGCTAATGGAGAGAGTAGAGCAATTGGTCAGTAGTTTGAAATGTCAGTGGATTTACCTCCTTTATGCAAAGGGATTATATGGGACACTTTCCATATGGAAGGGATGGTACCTTCTGTGATTGTTCTGTTTATAAGGATGGATATTGGATAAGCTAAGGCTTTGGCAGCTATTTGAAGGTATTCTGCTGGGAGGTTATCAGCAGAGGGAGTACAAGGTTTGAGTTTCTGAAGGAGTTTACAGATAAAGGAATATATTTATAGGTTTACTTTCAAAATGTTGGGGTGACTTACCTCAACCATTCACATTCCCAACTCGAAACAATAAAAAATAGTTATGATGATTGCTTAGAATGTCGATTCCTTCAAAGAAAAAAATCAACATTTGACCACTCACCAATCTGAAAAAAACACCCGCTATGAGGCAGAAAATTTCTACCATTTTGCAGGGGGACAAGCTGCCCTGCACCCCCCACACCCCCTGCTACTTATATATTCTAACTCCAAGATCACACTACAGTGAGGAAAATGGTAATTTTCCCGATCCCCACTGTAATGCGATGCCCTTCAAAACACTGATGCTCCAAACTGCGAACACAATCTCCAAATCAATGTTTCACAGTTGGCAGAAATTGTGTTCGCAGTTTTGTCTCTCTGCCGCTCCATGTTCGTTCTTTTAACTGTTGAGGTAAGTCACCTCGACATTTTGATTGTAAGCCATATATCTATATATATATATATATATATATATATATATATATATATATATATATATATATATATATGTGTGTGTGTGTGTGTGTGTAATAAATATTAGATTACTGAAGAGAATTCAATTTTCACTCATAATTAGGCAGAATCTATGTTTGGTGACTGTGGTCCATTTGGGAAGTGCAGCCTATGCTAGTTATTCATCCAGTCGTTGTGCTCAGGACTTGGATTAGCCTGTAGAGATATTAATGGTTACAGGCTGCATCAGCAGTCCTTGTTATTCTCATTGATGAAATAAACACGAATGTTATTTATTTATTTTAAATTTGTTAAGTGTCTAAGTGCACTGGGTCTCACTGGGGTCTCAGAACCATTTTCAGGCATGATGTGAGCCACATTGGCAACAAACAAAGAAGAAGTATCTGAGTAAAGCGTGTGTTATACAGTCACATCATTAGATCATAACATGACATAGATACATAGCAAGGAACATTCACTAACAGAATATTACTGGCAGGATGTTATTCAAATTGCTCATGTTCAGAATAAAAAGAAAAACTTACGGTCATTTATAGAATAAGTGCAGAATAGAATATGTTTGTCATATGACAGCAGATTGGTACTATTTACTGCTCAGAGGTGGGGCAACAGGCTTGCTACATCACCTCAGTCTCCAGGGGATAACAAATTATTATTTGCCTTGTGAAGCAAAGTGTGTGAAGGCACATTAATATATATAAAAAAAAATATTCTTGATCATACACCATTTATCTATTTACATTTATTATTGAGTGACCCCATGCTGCGGTGGTACAGCGGTCGCATTGTTACCTCACAGCCAGAGGTTCTCCCGTTCGATTATTGGCTGGGCTTGGGAGTGCCTTCTGTGTGGAGTCTGCATGTCCTCCCCGTGGTTGGGCAGCGTTCGAAAGACATGTGTGCATAAATGGGCATGCCTTCGTTGAAGGTTGAGCGTCGAGCTGGCACCTCGGCGTTTCTTAAAAATCTATTGCCAATCAATAGCGGATTGGAGTTCCACTGTGGTGACCCCTTACCGGGAAAAGCCAAAAGACAAACAACAACACTGAGTGACCCCAAATCATTTTCAGACAGGTCCTAGTTAGTACAGAGTGTACATAAATGCCAGTTAATTATAGCGGAGTTACTAACAGGGGGAGTGCAGCTAGGAGTTTTGTAATGCTACACCAACTTCCAGAATGCTATCACCCTTCACCCTGACATAGTGATATTTGATACTTTACCTGACATTTACAGCATCTGACTGTTTCAGGTAACGTTTTACAATTGTCAGACTCCTTTGTACAACCTCAACATAAGTAACACTACAAAAGGCCACTCTGGTCACAAAACTGCTTGCAGCTGCATTCAAATTGTGTCAGATTAATGTATAATGTAGTTCAAATCACTTGCCTGAAGAATAAGTTGCAACATCACTAATCATACCAGTGCAACATCACAATCCAATCAGAACACACTGACAAACCACATATACCTTTTATGTATAAAGCAAACTCCTTTATTGTCTGCATTAACTGACACTAAAGAAAGCTAAGCTAATACAGCATCCAATGCAAAATATGCTGTTACAGCAAAAGTGACAAAGCAATACATCCACTCACTCCATAGCAGAAACAAAATAAAACCTCAGCTAACAATGTCAATGCTAAAAGCATACATGGACACAGGCATTTAATCTACAAAGAAAGAACTGTACAAACCAAAAAATGGGCTTGCTGTCGACTTAACATTAAATTTTGATTTTTTTATTATTTTTCGGTATATAAGGCCAGATTCATAAAGATTACCACAAAGTATACACTATGTACACACTTAATGTAACCTTTCTGAGTGAATAGACAACACAAGTATTCTGTTAGGGCTGTTCTTGAATTTAGAAAGTCTATACAAAGTATGCTTTATGAAACCAGCCTATAGTCTTCTATAAGCATCACTGTTAACCAGAATAAAAGGGAAAATAATATCACAAGTGATTCATATTTTCTATAGAATATAGGAATCCTGACACTAAAGCATCCCCTTAACACTGCATGTGTGTGTGCCGGCATTTCTGGCTAAGACAAGTATACTGCTTTCTGGCACAAAAACACATTGAATCCACACCTGCACATCATATGTTGCCAGTTTTTAATTATGAGTGGAGCAGTGTACCATTTTGTGAAATGTATGGAAAATAAGGGTATTTAAATATACTGGACTTTAATGTGTTCAGAAATGAGTAAAACTAAAATGAAACCATAAAGATCAGCTATGCAGATTATTTCAAGAATGCATATTACTAGAAGTCATCACCAACCGCTTTACATCAGTATTAATCCATCATGAAGCCAGCATAGTGGGAATGAGGCTAAACTAACTTAAACAATAAGAGCAGACCCCAGGTATCACATCTGTGTGTTAATTCATATCACTTTACAACAGAATTACAGACTCGTGTCTCTGGAATGTCTATAGTTTTTTCAACGGTTAAGTAATGCATACTTGCATATTTTTTATCAGACATTTTTTTCATTGATGAAAAGTTCATGTACTTTTTTTTCTTTTTGGAGTATTTAATTTTTTTATATATCAAAAGAAGTCAATATATGTGTACGTGTGTGTATAATTCTAGGGTGAACTCTTCTTTCTCTTTCGACATAAGGTCTTCATGGGGAAGTACAATTTCTGTGGGTCGGTCATTAAGAATCTAATGGAGGTACTACTTCCATCTTTCATTGATGTTCCGTCAGCCAGTGGGTAAATTGTTGCTAGCTTCCATTATGAACGGTGTCTAATAACTATTTTCTTTACCTTTCTATGTTTGCCTTGTAACCTGGTAGAATTTCTTTGTGCTATCTGCTGAGTGCTTCTGATGCCTTTTTCTTTTCGACTGCAACTGCTCTCATAGCCTCTTCATTAGCCAGGCAGCGTTCCTTTTTCGTCAAGTCCATCTTTTCTAGCTCATACATTTTCCTGCACTCCTTGTTTCTCCTTATGTACCTTATTTCCATATTAGGCCTGACTGCACAACTGTTCTATAGTCTGCACACATGCTGTTTTGAATTAGCAGCAGATACCCGTCGTATATTGAATAACAACTGGGAATTTTTAACACAAAGTTTGCATTTCAACACAAACCTGGGAATAAAACCAGTGGTGGTATATAAAAAAGTGCCTTCATTGAAAACACTATTCGAGCTCCCTCCTAGAATATATAGGGCTAACAAAGGCATGTTCAAGTGTGGTCATTGTGGTTATTGTAAGTACATTAAAACTGGAACCACTTTTTCTGTTCGAGGAGTGAGATATTATATTAATCATAGATGCGACTGTTTTAGTCAAGGCGTAGTGTACCTCGCTACTTGTACACTATGCCCTGCGTTCTATTTTGGGAAAACTGAACGCCATTTAAAACAACGTATTCTGAACATATGTATGCAATCTCTAAGGGAGTTATATCTAATGCCCTAGCAAAACACATC